>NW_015386522.1:147172-148956 GCF_001527695.2 Protobothrops mucrosquamatus
CTTAAGTATTAAGTAGACAGAAAATATGCAGAAGACGCTTAGAACTCTCGGCACAGAAATATAACAAATATAACAAGGTGGTGGTGGGGAAATACAATACAATCAGATTGGCAACATTTTGTTATTATAGCCATCTGAATTAAAGTTATTTCAGACATTCTGTGGAATTGATTTCCTGGTTTGGTCTACCTGGAGGAGCTGACATCCCCTATCAAATCAAACATTCAGTTAAACTATGAACTATAATGAAGAAAGGCTGAACTCTAATCAAGGAACTACCAAGGAGAAAACCACCTCCCCACAAACACTGGTAGGGTAAGTCACTTTATTTAAACAGGGAGCAAACCCGACACACAAGAGTACTGATTATGTTGCCTAGTCAGGTAATGAAACATTTGCAAACAAAAACCAAGTTCAGAGAACACCATAGACTCCACAGTTCAGACTTGAGCTACATATATTCTCCTCTGTTGACATCATAAAATAATTGCTCTTGGGGGTTTTGTTTTTGGAATTTATAATAGCTTAATGAAAGAAAGTCGTGGTCTGCCACCCAATTAGAACAAATATTTTCTACTTTCACTGACCAAGATCAAATTTTATTACTGTCTGTAGTTGTTCTCAATGAAGTATTAAATCACATTCCTGTTTGTCAAAAATAATGGAACTAGAAGAATGCCGAATAAAATGCTCTCACGAACACTGATAATTAAAAGATATATATATATATTAAGATATTAATATATATAACCTTTCTCCTTATTTCTTCAACAATTTTTAAATCTTTGTAAAATCTTCTTTTAATCAAAAATTAAAAAACATAATTTAAATAGTTATTCTTGCCACTAACATTTATCATAGTCAATAGCATCCATGGAATGTAAAAGAAATTTAAAAGAAATGTCCAAACAGATGCTGAGTAAATCTAAACATAGATCTAGATTGTAGCTAGGTCTTTAGCCTATGCCCTTATACATGCACAATGTAATTTCATATAAAGAGTAAAAAGCAATTGCCTAATATTAATATATTGTAATACTGTAGACATAGAATAATGAGGGTGAAGGTTCATTCTCCAAGCTTGTGGGTTGGTTTCCGAATGTTTTGTTACCAGGCTAGGTAACATATTCAGCAAAATTTAGGGGATGTCACTGACCCACCAAACCATAAGCTCAGAGAACGAACCTTCACCCTCATCCTACACCAGCGCTACAGATATTTGCCACTATTGCAAACATAGAGTAATATTAGAAGATCTCATATTCTATCTTCAAAGGCAGAATTTAGCTAGTGCAAAACTTTACAGGTGAAATATATGTATCACATAGCTGAAGACTTCAATTGACTAGATGTCCGTACTTATGTAGGTACTCCTTCTGCTGATTAACTGTTCTCCTTTAAGAATTCATCTAACCAGGCAACTAAGGTAATATATGTGAATTAAAGTTTTGTGATTTTTCCAGGGAAATCAGTCATATAAATGAATAATGTATTCACAGATGAAGCCACTTCTTGTAATGGTATTGGTAATAAAAGTATAAAATAATGCCTGGATTTAAAAAAAGGAAAAATGTATGTACTGTATATATGTCTGACATTTTTGATAATGATCTGCATTTAACCAATAAGAAACACTTTAATATCAAAAAGGACAGCCTGTGGCGTTCAATCCAGTGAACAGATAACAGACATTACAGCATGCTCTGATCAAAGAAGTGATCACTAATCTTTTTGGAAGCCCAGTGACCAAACATGACTGGGAGGCTATCAATTCCTACTTGCAT
>NW_015386522.1:149152-252633 GCF_001527695.2 Protobothrops mucrosquamatus
ATATGTCTGACATTTTTGATAATGATCTGCATTTAACCAATAAGAAACACTTTAATATCAAAAAGGACAGCCTGTGGCGTTCAATCCAGTGAACAGATAACAGACATTACAGCATGCTCTGATCAAAGAAGTGATCACTAATCTTTTTGGAAGCCCAGTGACCAAACATGACTGGGAGGCTATCAATTCCTACTTGCATACCCAAATCAAAGAAACGTTCAGATTATTGGCTTAATTGATATTGCAGTATCAAATACTGAGGTAAGAAAAGCTTATCCACTCTACCACTTATTCTTCCCATATGGTTACAGGAGTGAAAAGTAAAATTAGTGGAGAGGGACTTCCTAGATAAGTTTCATTTTTATAAGGATGTGCTAGGCACTTTTCTCAGCAGCAGCGAGAATGGATTAATACTCTGATGGCCTGTTCCGTGTTTATACAACATAGCTATTCCTCAACAATTTCAGTGTTTTTGTATCATGAAGATTTTGTATTAGTAAATGTGATATGTGAACATAACAAGTTTGCTTTGCTAAAGATTTTAAAAGATAGAATTCTCCATTACAGGTAGAATGCAACTAGAATTTCTATCATAAATCAGAATTGAGACTGGAATTTCTGTCATAAGATGTTGCAGTCATAAAGCAAGTCATCATGTAACTGGACCCAATTTTATTGCCATTTTACAACAGAAGTTAAGTGAATCACTGTGGTCATTAAGTGAACCCAGTTTCCTGAATTGAAGTTCTTTCATTGGAAATCTGCTGGAAAGATCAACAAATCATGATCACATGACCACAGGATGCTGCAACTGGTCATAAATATGTGTGTATTCCATATAGCAAATATTAGGGCAATTGTACCTTAGAAACACTACATTCCTCTTATTGCTATGCAGTGAAAAAGGTGTGGTGAAGACGAGTCTGGATGTTCTTTTTCTGATAGCAATTATTTTGTTCAACAGCCTTTCGTAGATCTTTTTCAAAGTAAGGGTTGAGTGACATTTATTTAAATAAATAGGAGCAAGTAAATTTCTGGGGTGAATGAAGTATTGATTAGGAGAATTAACAGGTTTTCATCCAATCGATACTGATATTTACAAGCTGCAGCTGAAAAGGGCAGTTGGAGACAGCAACTAACCTTCTTGGTTAGAAAGCAACCACCACAAATTAAGGAGAGAATAATGCAGTGGTATAAATCAATGAAAACTACACTCTTTCTAAAATAAACATGAATTTCTATTATTTTCAGGTGACCCTTTTAAAATTTGCAGGAAGCTTTTTATTTGTATGGAAATGCTAAAATCTTTTATTTGGCAGATATGGGTTCTTGTTTTTGTATGTAAATCTAGGATGAGCAATTGGGGGGATTGGAATAGATAGAGGACGTGTCCCTGTGGGAGATAAACCAAGAATACATCTCTCCGACTGTGATATGCCTGATAAATGAATAAGGTAATCTGGATCATAAAACCAAGACAGTTAGTGATGAAGAATCAGCTCAGTTTAGGCATTCCCAAATTAAATGGTCTGTTGGAGAAGACTCCTAAGAAAACAAACCAGTGAATTGTCAAACAAATCAAGTTGTCACTTGAGGCACAAATGACCAGAATAAAATTATCCTACTTCAGATACATTATGCAAAAAACAGCTGTCTAAAAAAGGCTCTAATATTAGGAAAGGTGGAAGGAAAGAGAAGAAGAAGACAACCCACAGCAAGATAGATGGACTCAGTTATGGTGATGGTATCTGTAGCATTGAGAGTCTTGAAAGAACAGGTTAAGGATATATCATTATGGAAAAAATCTATCTATGTGATAATTAGGAATCAAAAACAACTTGAGGACACATAATCATTCATTCAATAAATCAATCAAAATTAAGATTGCAAATATTGCATTCCAGTCACTTAGCTGTGTCTGAATTCAAACAAAGCTTTGCTGGTGTGAAAGACAACTGTGAATGGCAAATATTTAAGATCTAATGTCTTATTTCTGCAGAAGTCTAATCCTAAACTTTTCATATTCTGGTTTAACAAAGGGTGTTGTGTAGTGGGAACAGCAAGGCATTGAAGACACGGAGTTGAAATAACAGCTCTTTATTCAGTTCACACAAAAGCAGCTCTAGCAGCCGCTTGACTCATATTTATACGGACCGCCACTAGGCAGCAGCCAATGATTTTAAAGTATTCATTCCCGCCTAAAACAAAGACTTAAAGTATATACAGACAGACAGTCTATGATTCAAGACCTTATGAATGTGGTTTAATACATAACAAAGGGTATATTACAGCTACAGCTACCTTTATAAATGCACATAGGGACTTGAATAACCTAGTGAACCCTTTTTAGAGAATGTGGTATGTATGCTGAAAAAAGGACATAAGGCCTTAATTGAAAGGAGCACAAAATGGAGGAGCACAAAAGATGTTGGTACACATTTTGCTGAAGATACAGTATGAACACCTTTGTTTAGTACTATCCCTAGTGCCAGCCATTACTTCCAGATTGTTTCCCCAATTAGTTAGCTGTTATTATCTCAAAGGTCTTCAAATGCTAGCACAGCTGAAAAGTGGTAAAGCAATTGGTTAGAGTATAATTCTAGTGGAACTTTTGAAATCCAATTTAGATAGGTAGACCCCTGCCTTGGTCTTCCAATTTATCCATATTATATCCATTCAATCTATAAATGGAGAGATTGCAATGAACCCATCAGTACCAGAAAGAAAGAAAGAAAGAAAGAAAGAAAGAAAGAAAGAAAGAAAGAAAGAAAGAAAGAAAGAAAGAAAGAAAGAAAGAAAGAGTACAAATCTGGGTGTAGCTATGGCATGTCCTGAAAAAAATTCAAAAGGAATGCAGTTTAGATAAGTGAAGTGAATAAGAATAAAAAAGAAGCTGAAATGAAAGAATTTATAATAACAGCAGAAATGGTGGAAATAAGGGCAAGGAAGGTCAAAATCAGGTGAAGATGAACTGCATTGTTTTGGTTGAAACATCTCACTGGTTTACACCCACTCTTTGCCAAGCAGTTTAACATCATACTTCAAGGAGGTGAAACTGAAGTTTAATTAACATCTGGAAAAACCTACCTGATCATGAGAGATCCAACTAAGGGGCTGCATCAGGCAACTACAGACCAATTATCTGCTTACCAACAATTTTCATATTGCTAACTGCTATGGTAGTTGATGCAGTCCAAGAACATCAGGCTCAAACAAGCTCTTTCCGTTTGAGCAGAAAATAAACTGCCCAAGGAACAAAAGATCAATTCCTAATTGGCAAGATGATTTTGGAAAAATGCAGGAGAAGCAAGAACTGTGGGACCACAAAATAGACAAGAGCAATATTAAAATGAAGAAACTAAAGTGCTCTGAAACTTTAGAATTTAAACAGATCAGCACCTGCCATATAACACCCCAGACTTAAATACTGTTGACAAGAAATACAAAAAAAAAGTCTGGATAGTGGATGCTGAAGAGAGCAGAATAGAAAGAACTGGAGAAAATCATAAAATACAAAGACCTGCAAATAAAAGTAGAACAGTTGTGACAAATGAAAGCAAAGATAGTAATATCCTATACTAATAGGTGCCCTGAGTGCAATGCCAAAACATCTGGAGCAACCCTTGAACACCATTGGCATTGACAAAATCACCACCAGTCATTTGCAAAAGGCAGCTTTGCACGGGACAGCTTACATCCTGCATATTACCTTTAATAACAGCAAACAAGAACATCTGCCTTTCCCAAATCCTTGGGAAAGACCTGATAGCTAAATAAAATGCCAAATCCAGTCTAAAGATACAGCTGAGTGCAACCAATTACAGCCATAATCATCATAATAATTCTTTCAAATACTTTTGAGGGTTTTGTTTCATAACCATGTGTTACAATGCCCCTTATTTGTTATGGGGCATGTAACATTTGCTGGTTCATGAACTATCCATAGACTGTAATCAATTTTTCCTTAGATTGTAGTTTGGAATAAAATTTATTGATTTCCCCCTCCCCCCATCTACTATGATTGTGTCTCTTAAATTTTGCCTCAATTTTATCATGCAATTTTTAATTTGTCCAGTCTCCATATCAAATTTCAGTAACAATATATTGAACAATATATATATAAAACTTATTGATTGACTAATGAAAGAAAAGTTGAAAGTGATGGCTCACTGTCTGAATGTTGTAAGGCCTAGATAGGGAGAAAGCAGTTGCAACTCAATCATAGCAAAATGAAAAGCTTGTGGGTTTTTAAAAAAAATATTGTATTAATTTTCTAATTTTACAATCATAAGTACTTAATAAACAACGTGTTGTCTGGGTCCATTGGTAATTCAGTGGTACATATTAATTTTCTCAATCTAGTTCCAATACTACACCATCCAGTGCTTCCTTGGTCCTCTCTTCTTCCAATGGTATGCATTTTTCCACACTGGGCAAATACAATTCTTGTTACTGTTAATACATATACAATATAGACATCTTCATCACATTTTTCTGGTATTGTACATAGTATCGATAGTGTCAGTTTATAATATCTTTTCTAGTCAAAACATATCTCAATTGCATTTGCACTTAAAATCCATTTGTTCAATCAATATCCTGTTTTTCCTGCTTTTAATTTTTTTAAATTTCCCCTCAATGTTCAAAGTATCTCTATTGCTTATAATTTTCTCGTAATAAATTATATTTGGGTAACCAAAGGCTTCCCTTATTCAAACCCTTTTAGCATTTTCATATTTCCCATCTCATAACAAAATATAATATTCTAGTTACAAATCCTATCCTTCTAATTATAATAATACTTTTATTTCTAACAGATATCTATTTTCTTAACCATATTCAAACAGCTGTTTAATAGTATAATGTCCCATCTAATAGGTCAAAACCTCTATTTTCTTCAGTCTTACTCTAGCTTTCTTCCTTTACCAAATAACTTTCCAAGTCCGTATATTTAAATCATCAAGTAATTCTTCCTCTGTTTTTGTATATATTGTTTAGAATGAGGAAGAAAATTGGATTGAAGTATTTTTGGAAGAATGTTTAACCCACTTATATTCATTAAACAGCCTCCATCTTTCTCCTTCAGTTTTTCTTTTCATTTCTTGTTTGTCAATATTCAGCATTTCTCCTAACAGCTTTATCATCTGTTCCATTAGCTCTTCTTCCTTATCCTCAAGTGTGTTCTGATATCTTGACAAGTAAGATATCGTTTACATTTCTGGTGTTACCAGTTCATCTTCTAATTTTTCATTTGTCTATGTCTGTCTGTTATTTCTTTCCTTTAGATCCTCCATCTTTAGAGCCATTTCTTCTAATTTTCTTTCTGTTTTCTGGGTTACTAGTTCCTTCTTTGTAATCATTGTCTGAATTTGTAAGTTTAGATTAGAAAATTATTCTTTTATCTCATTTGCATTATTTTTAGTCTCATCATGAAATAAAACAATTGTCTGTTGGATTGATTTCAACATAAAGAATTTCTTTCTGAGATTCATTAACATTTTCTTGTTGGTATATCAAGCTGGGAGCTTCGGAGACAGGTGTTAAAGATGATTTTTTAGCATTTGAGGTTAAGTATGGAACACTCATTTTGTTTTTGTATGTAGTTTTTATAGTCCAATAGGGTCCCCAACACAGATAAGCACCCCAAGAGGTTTTTTTCCCCTTTTCCCAGCTGCAGTCTGCAAAGGTGAAAATTTCCAGGAACAACAAAGAAGCAGCCCAAGAGTCCCCCCCCCTTTACCCAGCTGCAGTCTTCAAAAGTGAAAGTTTCTAAAGACAACCACAGTCTTATCTGAGTCTGGAAGTTCCTTTAATAATAAATTGTAATGCCGTAGTTCTCCCCTAGATGTCATTAAAGCCATCTTCCAGCTTTTTAAATCCAAACTTATAGTACAAACTTTCCAAGTCTCTTTTCTAAAAGAGTCTCAAAAATACTTTTAGTCCCCAAATTTCAAAGCTATATATCTATATTGGTTCCAAATTAATCTTGTAATTTTCTCTGTTTTTCCCCCAAGCAGTTAGTTTGCCGCTTTTCTTTTCCTGAGGGAATGGAGCGGAAATTCCCCTTCCCTCTGTCATTAGGGAGGATTCCTTGCTTTGGGTGGTTTTTACCAGAAAAAAGTTTTAAAATCATAAAGAGAAGATATAGTTTCACCCAGTTCCATCCACGTTGCTCAAAAGTTGCTCGTTAGTGCTTATTTTCTTTGGTTGTCAGCAGCTTCTGACTGGCCACAGAAGTGTAGCCAGTGTTTCCCCCACCAGTTTGGAGGGCTTCCTTGGATCAAACAGAGAAGCCGCTGCCCCTCTGCAATCAATGAGGGTCCCTTCCTTCATCACCTCTCCGGGGCAATTTTTGACCCTTTTTAGGGTCCCCAGTGAGACGAAATTGAATGTGGAAGATAGAGATCTGTCTTCCTGTGCCCGCCACGCCACGACACCTAACCGGAAGCCCAAAAGTTTGTGGGTTTTTTGACCCCTGACATCAGGAGAGTTGATTCTGATTGTCCTGTATTTACCTGGTGTGCAGTTTGGGAGTCCTTTTGTAGTCATGACTCCTGCTGGAAGAACAGATGATAGGTGTGTCCAGAGGTGCCTTTCTATAAATCCATCTTGTGCTCCAATTGCACCCATTCCTGGTTGACTCACACACATGCCTTTGTATAATGGAATGAATATATAACCTTGAAGAAATGGTAGAGGGATGATGCCTAAGAAATCATCAAGAAAGAAAGGAAGCAGCCCATAATCATTTAATGGTCAAAGAAAGAAAATGGTTCTGAACAAGTCTTTAGAAAGGCCAAACAAAGAATCCTTCATTTGGGTCTGCAGAGAAACAGAATTAAGGCCACCGACCATTGCAGATAAAATCCCCTGGATAGGCCTTTCTCTGCATATACATATATATTTTAATATTTATAATTCCTTACAGGAAAGGAATTTTAACATCATAACTTTAGTGAAGTTTTATTTTAACTTTCAGGGTGCTGAAGGAAGCTATAATAGTGCCCCATTATCAGAATATTTATATCTGTGCCCAGATGAAGCTGTTAAAGCAATTGATTATGCACTGCTACACTGTTACACTGCTACACTGTCCTTTTTATGATAGTAGGCACTTCAAGCTTATTAAGTCAATTCTTTATGGAATGTTTAGGTCAGTTTGAAAAACAAGTTAGCTCATTTCCTGTTGGAAAATTCACAAATATCACCACAAAGTAGCTAAGTTCTACTGTAATATATAGATAGAGATAGACAGATAGACAGATAGACAGATAGACAGACAGACAGACAGACAGACAGATAGATAGATAGATATCAAAGATCAAAATACTAGTACAACACAATCAAATAAAACCAAAATGGGAAATTAGCACAATA
This sequence comes from Protobothrops mucrosquamatus, assembly GCF_001527695.2. Taxonomy (NCBI): domain Eukaryota; kingdom Metazoa; phylum Chordata; class Lepidosauria; order Squamata; family Viperidae; genus Protobothrops; species Protobothrops mucrosquamatus. Next base: position 156,530 of record NW_015386522.1, read on the forward strand.
AAAAAAAACAATGATTAATTATGTGGCTAATAAGCCAGATCCAAACAACAATATGTCACCAGTAGACATTTTCTGTGTGAAACCCAGAGTCCACTCACAGCAATTAGAACACCACAAAATTTGGCATCTCTCTTAGATTTTTCAGTAGACGATCTCCTAGCAAATATAAAGCATTCTATCCCCAGGCTTGCCTGGGAGATTAGTTGAAAGCTAATTTATTACTTAAAGTTAGAGAAAGATTAATTCAGAGAAATAGACTTCACAGGAAGAGCGCACTGCAACACATGCAATCCTGTCTTGTTCAACCCATCCAAACAAAAGCACAGGCAATATTTGAATGGAATATTGCCCATCTTGTGTCGTCCAGGGTTTATGACACAGCATTAAGTCTAAACAATGACAATAGTGTTGTATGTGAGAGGGAAAGGATGTAGGTGAAGGCAAGATAAAAAATCTACCCCTATAGCTGCTCTATAATAATAAGAGCATTACTCTGATTATTCAAAGGTTTATCATTAAAGTGGCTTTCCCAAGATACAGCAGTATGAAAAACTGCAGTCAGAAAAGTCACAATGTCTTAACACCAGGGATATAGGGGGTTTTTTTTTCTCCCAGGAAGAAATAAAGATCTCAACTAGAACTGCATGCCCCCTTCATGAAACTTAATTTTAGCCAATACCTAAGTCAGCAAAGTCTCATCTGAGTTTCTCTAGAGGCAGAGGAGAATTTGCAAAGACAGAGGAGAATTTGACATATAACAATCTTCATGAATTTGAAGTGGGTTGCTTCTAAGGTTTTTATATCACTGAATGCATAATACTGGGTTTAGCTCTGAAAAATGTTATAGCAGTTGGACAAAATCATTGCCACTGTGCCTAGGTAACAGATGCATTGTCTTTGAGGTTCAGATTAAACATACCTCACTGGGAGAAAACTCTTAGATGTTTGAAGGCCTTGTCTTGTTTCATATTCATTCAATTTATTTTCCAAACATGAAAGCAGTTAATGTACTTCTTAATTAATGCAATAAGTATAACAGCTTTTGTCCTGGAATAATTAAGGACCATCTTTTCTTTCCTGTAGAAACCTGCAAGGATTTACAAGCTCTGCCTGAGCCATACCTGTGTCAAGGATAAGATGACTGCATTGAAGGCATAAAGCAGGAGAAATATTTGCCAGAACCAGAGTGTGAAACTTGCTTTTATACTGAACTTGAGTTATAATACTAATGTCAAAGTTAAAAAAAAGGAGAGAAGTTGTTTAACTCTTTTTTAAAATAGCTACTGAAGCAGAAAGGGTCTCTAAAGGTCCAAACCACTGGTCTGCATATGTATGTTTTTATGCAGTATCATAATTAATTCATGGATATGGCAATATGTAGGAGTAGTGTCACTCTGAAACAAACTCTCATCTTCAAACAGGATGATAAAATTGATCCCACAGTTTTCAGCAAACTAATACAACACCACAACCTCAGCAACTGGGAGGAGTGGTCAGTATAAGTAAATGAAGAGACAAGCACCAGAGCTCAACAGTCAAAATTTAGTTTTAAAAGTTTTGTGGGAAACAGCTTTCCTCCTTCCCTTACAGCTTTTTCATTCTTTAAATAAGCAGTAAGTAAAGAAGTCTCACATATGGAACAGAAGACCAATTAGGTAGAAAGTTTTCAGCTAGGTGCAGAGGACCTGCCTCATCAGAAGCTGCACTAAATATAGAACAAAAATACTGAATCTCTGTCTAAGAAGAAATTAGCTTCCCAGCTCCTGAATGTATTTTTAGAAATGAGTGGGCTAGAAGCCTCCAAAATGTGGGGTTTTTTTTTCTCTGTAACTGATTACACTAATCTTCTCTGGTTAAGTATTTGGACTTTCATTTTTTTCCCTTTTCTTTCCACATAGAGCCTTGCAGATTTTCTTCAAACTATATATTATTTCCTCCTGTGTGTCTAATATTTGAATTTGAAGCCAAGCAAAGTCCTCTGGATGTGCCCTGGCAATCCTTACTGTACCTTGCTTTTTAAAGAAGTTGTGTACATTATCCAACAGGCTTAAGGGAATGAATATGTGTTTGAATTCAAGATGAATTAAGGATCTGGGAACAACATTAGAACGCATGGCTGCCGCATCTCTAGAATGTCTCAAATTATTTTCCTGAGTCTATATTGCTATGGTGAACGCCTGCAAAAAGACTTGGCTCCAGTAGATACATTCATTAATTTGGGTTAAGATTCTGATATTGAGAATTTATACCTCAGTTGAGAATATCAGAATCTTAACTCCAAATTTTCCAATATTAGAATCTCAACTCTTAATTTGAAGAGTTACAGGTGAACACAAAACTTTGGCTTTAGTATCAGTGAGGTTCCCACAGAATGTATTTTATCCAAAATATCTATCATCTCCTAATCTCTTCTGTAATTATAACAAAATCACTTTTCATAAAAATGAAGACAGTGTAATTGTAACACCAGTGTTTGGCAGCAGGAAAACTTCATAAGAGAGGCCATTTACTTGCAGGTATTTCAGTATGATTTCACTCTGAAAGTGGTTTCAACAAGAGGCTAGAATTAAAATATCCTAGAGGTGATGCAGGCACATAAATTAGCAGAGTTCATTTGCCCTTGGGCTTTTGATAGCTGTGATAGACAACATACTTATATTTTATTATATGCAGCAGCAAAAAGCAGAGAATAAGAAAACTATTTTTTATGAAATTATGACAATGTCCTACTTGGGAAGATAGATCTTTTGCTAAGTGCTGCTATATTGAGATTGTAACATACTTTATAAGGAGATAGCTTTGTTTTCTACATAGATGTAGATAACACATGATGGATATGAAATATATAGGATTAAGAAGACAAAATACTAGCCTCTACAATCTAATTCTTGTGTTTATATCTGAGCATTGGAATCAATCCTGTTCAATCTCTCCTGGTGGCTGAGGGCCCATGGCATTTGGATAAGCGAGTACAAGTTTTAATGCGCCTGCCTAAAGAATCTGCAAGACCTTCTGGCTGTTGGTCTGGCTTTCAATTACGCCAACTGAATCAATGGTAATATTGGTAATTCTGGAAAAAGTAAGGGAGGTTCAAATTGAAAAAGTAGTAGTATGATCTCTAACTTTGTCAGCCATCACTAACGGAAGCTTATTGTGTAAGAATGATCTGGCGAATTAAATTAGATTTCTTAACACAGAATTGTAATGCTGGAAAATGGATTTTGATTCAAATCTTTTGGATTCTAGTCTCAGTGAGTATCTGGCAAAATGCAAAAGTAAGTAGTATAAATAAAGATGGATGGTGTCATGCTGTTATTACCAGTCCTGTGCTTTTATCTCATTTGGAGATCTACTCAAGACTTAATTGGTAAACTAGAAATGAACAGCAGAAACTGTGAGGAGATTGGAGCAAACTGCAAGGAAAACATGTTCATTTTGTCCTGATCTGAATGATTTCCAAGATTATAATTCTCCGGGCAATGTGAAGGATTTTAATTCTCAGGGCAATGTGAAACAAGTCAGTCATTTTAGAGTTCAGTCGGGGTTGTTATGCACTAAGGAGATTTTTTTTGGGAGGAAAAAAGGTTGATCATGTCCTTTCAGAGTATTTCCTAGAAGTAGCAGTGGGTGGAGTAAGGGAGCAAATTACAAAAGCAGCTTTGCTCTGCTGTGCCCAGTCCCTGTTCTTTTGGTATGTGTATTAGGACAATGCATGCATATGGAAGTAGGACGTGTATATGTCTGGTGATATTGCCTGTGTGAAAAAGGTGCCTTTTTGGGCACCCTGCACAGCGGAACTTCTTGGTGGTGCCAGTGCTGATGGCCCTTGAACTAAAGTAGAAGTCCAGGGCCTTCAATAGTCTCATTCTATTATCACTGCCCTCTACTTCAGCCTTGGATAAAAAAGTGCCACCTTAAGTGCCACCTTAAGCCCTAGGACCATGGTGTGAAGCCCCACAGCTTGTTGATCTTGCTTCATTTTGTGGTTTGCTTGTGAGAAATGCTTTGCTTGAATCTTCAACAACAATAATAATAATAGTAAAGTTGTAAGGGACCTTGGAGGTCATCTAGTCCAACCCCCTGCTCAGGCAGGAAACCCTATACCATTTCGGACAAATGGCTGTCCAGTCTCTTCTTAAAAGCCTCCAGCGTTGGAGCATTCACCGCTTCTGGAGGCAGGTTGTTCCACTGGTTAATTGTTCTAACTGTCAGGAAGTTTCTCCTTAGTTCTAGGTTGCTTCTCTCCTTGATTAGCGAAGCATCTTTCCTGCACGAATGAAGTACCTTTCCTGCACGATCCTACTCTCAACCAATTCTGGATTAAAAGTTATTTTGGTATCTTTCACTTAATTGAAATCTCAAATCAGCAGCAAACTACTAGCAGCATACTAATTAAATCTATATATAGCAATATGAACTGAGCATAAAATCACGACTCCTCAAAATCTGACTGATTATGTGAAAAAGCAGACAGAAAGAATACATTCTGCAATTTTCTTTAGAACTTTAATAATAATCAAAGTCTGTTATTTCTTTCTTTTACTGCAGAATTATCCATCAACTATTGATAAATCATACCTGTAAGCAATTACACCCAGATGTACAATAAGCAGTTGAAGGTGATGCAGTTAAATAATTTCAGTAACATTTGGTAAAATCACTAGTTTCAGTCTGATAAAATAATGATGAAGTTATTCCATCATGATCAATAACAGTAGAGGGAGATTTAAAGTCAGTTCTTAAAATTCAACAACTTTCTCAAATTGAATCTAGCAAGGGAAGTAAAGTAAAGGGAATACAAATGGTATTCATTGAGTTTTGTGGTTCTCTTGCAGATGTTTCTTTTCCAGGCATCAGTTCATCATTAATTCATGTATCAGCTTGGGAGAAGCTTGACACTCCTCCTAGATTTTGAATTGACTCAAATTCAGATATAATCTTGAAGGAACATTATATCACCACAGATCTAATTTTCAGATTTTGAAAATAATATATTTAAAGAATGGGTAATTTTTTCAAAACAAGTAGCAGAGTTCAAATTAGTGAAATAACTTTCTTTTGCTACCTGTAATTCTATAAAAAAAAACAACTACCTTTTTTCAAAATGAGTAGTATCAACTTTGTTCTTTGGATGCATTAAAATGATAAATAATGGGCACTTCTTCCAAATTATACCTCAAAAGAGTTAATGGAATTCACTATTGTTAGATTCGCGGGCCCAAGGCATTACGAGGAGACGACTCGTGTAACAACACAGCTTCTTTATTGATCACTCCACACACTCAGCAACAGAAAAAACAGCGTGCAGGCCTTTTATAGTGTCCATGTCCGGACAACATTAGCCAATGAAAACTAGGCTGTTTTTGCGCCTTGCGCATGCGCGCAAGGCTGGAGACAGCCAGTCTGGTCCCAGGCAACCTTGTGGTTTGCAACATTTCTGAGCCTGCTGAAAGCTTCAGCAGGCTCAGGACATAACACCCCTCCCCCCTGGATGAAACAATAGTACCTTCATTGTTATAGCAGCACAGGTACAGGTGTTCAGTTGACAGGATGTTATTGTGAAGTACAATATGCCTGCACACAGTGTGGGGTTAGGATGGGCATGTTTTTCTTAATAATCACTATGATTCACTTAACAACCAGAGTAAAAATGGTTGTAAAATCAAGTCTAGTTATATGATGACTCGCTTAACAACTGCATCACTGAGCAAACAAAATCCTGGTCCCAATTGTGATTGTAAGTCAAGGACTACCTTTATAGTAGCCCAAGTCTGAAGATTTTCCCTGCATTTTCTCTTATGCTGAAGTCCTTCTAGACTTTTGCCCAGCCAACAATTCAAAGGGTTTGTTTTGCTTTCAAAATTATAGCTTTCTCTTACAGTATTATTTCTGTTTGAAATTTCTGAGAGCTTTGCAGAATAAACAATTTACTTTTTAAAGTCAAAATTAATTTTTCACTTCTCTTTGGCATATATCTTTACTTACTTTAGCTTTGTACCTTCCTTTTTTCTATTTCTACTCTTTTAACACCACTGCATCTGGCATTCTGTGGTGATTCTCTTCATGACCCAAGGTCTACTATCTTAAGGTTCTACTTTTTTTGTGGATATTCATGGTCATCACTAAAGAAAGTACCAAATGCTTTGTCATTTTTGTTTTGTATTCTTTAAATTATCTGGAGCTGTAAAAGTAGAACTGATCACTGTAAATAGTAATTTTTTTTGTTCTGGAAAAGTTTACAAAATTATGCTGGTTTGGTGGGCATAAATACTTTCTATCACCACAAGAAGCCTTGCTCAGAACATTACTCTCAAGAGCTCATTGCTGATGTAGCGATGCTCACACTAAATACTTTTTCTCCTTCTAAGAATGTTTGTTGCTATTGCCTATTGCTTTTATTCCATAAACTGTCCTTTTCTGTTTGCCTCCATTGAATTGCTACTGTAATAAGATATTCAAACCTCTCCCATAATTTAGGAAAGGCTGTGATTGGGCCTGTGACTTATGATGATTTTTTTTGTCATTGTGGTTTGTACTGAATGCCTATTAGCTTTTTTGGACCAGAATCTACTTTTTTTTTGTAACAAGTTTTATTAATTTTTCAATTTTACATCCAAGTATTTAGGAAGCAGCGTAGTGATTGGGTAATCAATAGTCCAGTAACAAAATCTTCCGTACATATCTCAGGTTGCATCATTAAAAATTTCCTCTCTATTTCCCTTAATTATTATATCACATTCAGGTTAATACATTTATAATTATAATTCAATCAGTCAATACATTTGTCAATATAATTTTACTTATACATATCCAAGTCATGTTTTTAAGTTTTGCCTAATTTCAATTACCGTATACCAATTTAGCCTTTAGTAACCATAATATTTAAACTTTGGGTAACCCAAATTTCCCTAATTTCATTACAAAATGCTATATCTAAAATACACATATTATTCGGATAATTACTTTCTTACTTTATTTCACAAGTATATTCTATTTCTCGTCCTAATACCTCATCATTTACTAATAAAATATCTTTCATTATCACAAACCCACTTCCATATTACAATTCAAAACTATAATCTAAAGGCTAATTTTCATTTCCTTTATAAATATAAGTTCTAAATATTAAATCAATCAATATCTTTAAAAAATCTCCTTAGCCCATTAAGTAAAATTTTAAGCTGTTCCATCATCAGTCAACAAAAAAGAGAAAGAGGAGAAAGAAAATCCCATTTTGAATCTAACTCTAGCTTTCTTTTTGTACCAAGCAGGCTTCCAGACCAGTGCTTTTAAATCCTCAGATGGGTTTCCTTTCATTCCTGCACATGTTGTTTGAATCAATGGAGAGCATCCAGTTATCAGTTTTTCAAAGGAACTGGCCCCTTTGTAGTCATTAGATTGTTGCCCTAATCGTTCAAATCTTCATGTTTGATTTAGAATATTTGTCATCAGTTCAGTCTGGTATTCTTCTTCTTCCAGTTTCATCTGGCTAGAATAAAAGGTCGTGTCCGGTGTTGTAGTTGTCATTTGGTTGTCTAGATTGTCTAAGTTCTCAATATATTGTGTTTGTTGATGTTAGCATCCTCCATCTTGATGTTGCTTTCTTCAGTTTCTGTTGCTTTTTGAGTTACAGGTACTTTAGTTGAAATCAAGGTTTGATTGTCAAAGTTCTCAGTAAATTGTGCCTGTAGTTGTGTAGAATTCTCTTTGATATTAATTTGTTCCTCTTCTGTTGTTTTTTTGGCTTATAAGTTCATGAGTTGGAATCTGGGCTTCAATTTGTAATTTTAAGGTGACTTCTTTGTCTTTCACTCTGGAGTTCATTAGCTCAGTGGCTTTAAGAATTTTTTCAAGTATAAGTTTATAGTTAAGTTGTGGGTAGGCTTCCTCCATTTCTATGGTGATTAGATATATTCTTTTAGAGGAGGCTATGTTTAGTAAAAGTCAGTAAATGTCCAGAAACTACTTTTAATTCCACCCAGTTACGGAATCCATTTTCCCCTCAGCTTTTCTACTTCTTCTCTTCCTTCTTTTTTTCCTGTTTCTCCATATCTCATTCTCCAGATTTTGCTTTTTAAAAATTGTTTCTTCTTTCCTTAATTTTTTTAAATAAAGCAATACCAAAATGGTATTTGAGAAATAAAAAGAGCAATCTGTTTAGGAATCTCATTTAGAATATTCTGTGCATCTAATGTTATGTGATAAGGGATTCAGTATTTTTAAATCAGATTTCTTAAGGTCAGTAAAATGCCACTGTTTTGACAGTGAGCAGTGATCACATAAATCTCTTGCGTCCAGATAGCTGGCTGTTTACCAGCAAGGCAGTGCTGATAAATTCTCCAATTAGATAGGCATTAATATTACATTGCTTGAGATTCTAGACACAGTCTGACCTCATGGAGTGAGTGAAATCTTGCTTCACCTCCTGGGCATGTTCACCAAATATTACTCTGTTTCCATAGCAGAATCCTCTTACTGTAATAAGTATAATCAATTACAGTAACAATGAGAAACGAAAATAAGAATAATATGGTAACTAAACCCATTTTAAGAGATCCTGCTACTTAGTTAAAACCTTATCTTTCTCTAGATTCAGTGCAAATGTGTGATTTCCTCTAAACTTGAGTAGGCAGTTTCTTTTTCTTTCAGGACTTTATTTCCTTGGAGATAATCCAATTAAAGTCCACATGTGAGCCAGAAATGAGCCAAAAGAGCATGGGATTATCAGTTGTATCTCTTTGGGGCATTCTTCCCCTTCCCCGTCGTGGCATTTCCTTTTATATTACTACCACCCCCGCCATTACTCCCAATAGTGTCCATGCTGAAGGCAGGAAGAAAGGGACAGATCATTTCTATTGTAGTCTGAATGCATTGCTTTCCGACAGCTGCATGATACTTTACAAGACAGTAGGTTAGCCAAGGTCTGCAGCTTATTAATGAAAACTCCATTAGAGTCAACAGGTGCCAACACACAGGTCAGATTCAGTCCCAACGTATGCATTGCCTTATGAAGCTACCACATTCTATTACACGTATAAAATATTTGCCCATAATTTTATTCAGAAAGGGGAAATGATTTAAAACAAAGTCTGATGATATAAATTTTAAGGCTTCATCTCTTTTGAGATGAAATACATATTATATTTTCTCTCTAAAATATAGATTATCATGAGCTCCCTAGCCATGAACTCCCTAATCTTGATGACACTAATTTTATTACATAATCTGTTTACTTCTTAGAAATAATATTGTTTGCAAATGTCATTATTTCAAATATGATGTTTCCTTTGAAAATGCAGACATTTGTCTAGCCAACTACCTATAGCATAAAGTGCTGGAAATGCTGTAACAAGATACTTTACAAAAGATTAGTCTGACATATTCTATACTGTATGATAGATGAAGCTTCAAGCTTAACAAATAAACACTGTTCTTAATTCTGTATTTTATAGTTTTAACTTGAGATCTATTGAAGTATATAGGACACTCTTTCAAACTGACTTTCAATATCATCATCATTATAGCCATTGTCTATCCACTGTAGATGAACACCTCTTTTGCACGTTTCCAAACAATACGAGCTTTCTTTTGCCAGTTAGGCCTGCAATACTTGCTGATGCCATCCATCTTGTTTTAGGTCTCTTTTGTGGATGCTTTTTATCAAGTGGAATCCATTCTATGACTGCCTTGATCCACCTGCCCTCAATTCTTCTTGCTATATGACCAGTCCATTTCCATTTCAATTCTTTTGCTCTCTTGATGATATTGTATATTTTAGTTTGTTCTCTAATTCACCTGCAGTTCTTTCTATCTTGTCTTGTAATGCCGAGCATTTATCTTTCCATGGCTCTTTGCACCACTCGTAGCTTTTGTATTGACTGTGAGGTTACTATTCATGTTTCATCAGAATATGCTAGAGCAGGTAGCACACACTGATCAAAAACTTTTCTCTTCAGACATGGGGAAGAGGTTGTTCTTGAAAATTATGCTTAGCTTGCTGAATGCCTGCCAACCACATTTAACATGCTGTTCAATTGAAACTGACTTTAAGAGGATATAAATATGACTATAACTTAGTTGGTAGACCACGCGTGTTTCAGTCCTCTGTAACTGTAACAGCTATTTTTAAAAATGAAAAGAAATATTAGGGTGTCGATATAAACACTGCTATTTATTTCCTTTCTTTTTACAATAAAGGGTCTTCTGAAAATGTTAGGATGTTAGAACATTGCCTTTAATGAAGACAAAGCAATTTAATAAGCTTAGCTTGACACCTAAAGAGTAACTGTGTAAAATTGTGTATGTAGCAAATTACAGAACAATTTTTAAAATGCAAATTCAGTAAAAAAACTTACTGAGTTCAGAGGAAACTGCTCCCAGACTGAATTAGTTCTGGAATTACTGTGGAACTGGTCCTTTTTAGTTTAATGATATATTTTCTCAGAGATATGGGTATATCTTCAGAGCAATTATAAATACTTTGAGGCTAGTTGTACTTTATTTTTCCCTTCCAGTAATTTTTGAGAAGTGAATGGAAGAAACATAACATTAAAGAGATGAGTTTTAGATCCAGAAGATCTCAAATTCTGCTCTGATCCCAGATTGTTTTGTTTTTTGGCTGGACCTTCACCAAAAGTAGAAGACATCTATCACTTGTTAACCCAAATAAACTCCTAAAAATATCAATTTTTCCAAGTTATTTATTAGGTAGCTTTATGTTGATTTTTCAAAGATAATTTTCTGACAGCAAATTTATTTTGGCTCCAAATGTAGTGGATAGAACCATGATACAATTTAACCATGATAATTGGTCAGGGCCCTTAACAAACCTTTTGGAGTATTAGGATTTGGAGAAACTGTTTAAACCCATACAAAAGGATACCCATTTCATTTTAGTGCATTTTGGTAGTTAATTAGAAAATAGTGACATGATATCCAGATACTCTTGGGCAAAGTGCTTACCTTCGAATAGACATAGTTATACTATTAAATTCTAAGTAAACCTGTCAGTTTTGTTTTCCAATTAATTAGTTGATGTAAATGATGTAAGTAGAAGGATATTTGAATTGTATGTTTTTGGAAACATGTTTCCAAAAAAGTCTTCTCAAGCTTTAATTTTGTCAAAGAGAGATAACATGAAAGAAAATTGTTATCAAGAGTGTTACCATTACTTTCATAGTAACAGAGATATTCTATTCCCAGGAATGCAATTTCTGCTATTCCTAGTTTGAGGTGTACTCCAATTATATCTTTTCTTGACATATTCTATCATGTATCTAAAGGTTGGAAGACTAATTGCTAAAACTTATTATGTGAACATCTCAGCACTTAGGAGTGAGCAGCTGCTGATCAAAACAATATAAAGTATTGATTTAATTTAAGAAATTTTTTTTATAAAATGTTTGATAGATATTTAGATTTTTAAAAATTGTTTTGATAAATTATACTTAGAGAAAGTATGGAGTGAATAAATATCATATAGTTTTTTGAGTAGTTGTATTGTTACTTATTGAATTATTAGAGTTAAAGTATGTACATATTGATTGTATTATGTTTGTTTAGTTAAACTGTAATTTAGATATGGAATGGGATGTGTGTTAGTCCTGTATTTGGTTCCGGGAAGTCCAGGGGGGGTAGGGGATTAGGGTATTTATAAAAATTGATGTATTTACATTTTATAGGTAAATATTTATTGTATTGATAAGAGGAGATGCTCGGCTGGTATCCCAAATTGTACTCGAGGAGGTGGCTGGAAAGGAGAGGGGATGTAGGTAGGTGGTAAGGAGGAAGGTGGAGAGGTTGGGGGTCAGAGGGAGGAAGGAAAGGAAAGTGGATGAGGGTGGAGGCATGGCGGGGACTGCCTAGCGTCTCTGAAAATGTATTGACTTGGATTATTTTTCTTTTTTCTGTTTATGTACGTAAATGCATCATAATTTTTGTTGTTTAATTATAAAAATTAATAAAAATTTTATTATAAAAAACAACAACAATATAATCCAAGATAGGATAACATCTAATATATATCCAAATAGACACGCAATATGCAAATATGCAATATAATGTATTACACAATCTTATACAGGAAAAATACGATTTAAAGGAAGACATTTAGTTAACCATTTGTTCTGAAAGAAAACATGGCTTCTTATTTAAAAAAGAAACAGTTCTATATTGTACAGGTTTAATACTTTATCACTCCTGGCAAGATTTTCATGTTTTCTGTTGTTTAATAGATAGATTGTAAACCATCCAATTATTCAGAGACAAAAGAACCAAAGAGCTGGCAACCCTCAAAGAGTTGTATTTATAGAAATAGGTGCTAATTGACTTCCTTGTGATAGCTATTTTTCTTTGGATGATTCTAATTTCAAAAGATTAATTTATCTACATCAGATTCTAGTGTTGCTTGAATTCTAGGACTGTCAGTTTCTAAAAAAGATAACTGCTGCAGATTCACAGCAAAGCATCTGGGGAAAAATTATTGTAGGCATGCAACCATGCAAATAAATGGCTGTTAATTGGTAAAATTTCAGTTAATCATTCCTTACAGCAAATTTGGAAAATATGAATTAAATTTAGTTATAATTGTAGATAAAAACACCAAAATGTTATAAAATGGAAAATAATTTCTGATAGAGAATTCAGGTAGAATTCACGCTTATGCACTGAAAGAAAAAAAATAAGTGTTGGTTTTTTTTGTATTCTCAAGGACACAAAATGCATAAGTTTTAAAATAAAAATATTATTCCCTCAAACCTTATATAATAGGACTACCTGTATCTGAGTAGGAGAAGATTCTAGAGCTAGGAATTAAATAAGTAATGATAATAAAAAAAACAATCCAAACAAAAGCACACAAAAGAATTTTTGACTGTATATGCCTATTATAATCTATTATATATTCCACAATATAGAACAATATGTAATAGTTAAAAACTGTTATGTAACCAGCTGTTGCTTAGAGGAAGATGGCCGCTTTTTTCTTGTTCATCTTGTGTGTCCCAAATCTGAAGAGCTAGTTTTGATATCTACCTAATTTCTACCACAGTTATTTCTTCAGCCAGAATTATCTAAGTGCCTTAGCAGGAAATGCAGAACAGGCAGGGGAAACAATGTTGGCTGAAGGTTAGAATATTGTTTTGCTCTCCTATCTGTTTTGGAAGCAGCATGTTAAAAAGATAATAGCTTTCAAGGACAGGTATGATTAATATTGTCTGGTAAATGAAATATAATTCCTAGAAATACAGAAGCAACAGCAACCATTTCCTAGAGTTGTGCTAAAAAGCCCTCCAATAGTTACCAGCACATTTATTGGAAAAAAAATATCAAGTGTCATGGCCCTTGGATTATACTTTCAGTTGTTTTAAGTTCATCATGGTGTATTTCAAGCACAGAGACAATCACTAGCTAGTTATTTGTAAGACCTCTGGTATTCTGAGAGTCATCAGCATAGGATTTATCCTGTGAGATTTCAAGCCTTGACTATAGAAAAGGGAACTGTCGTGAGTCCAGAAAGTAAGGCAAGAAGAGAAGGAAGACAAACAGCTGCCTTGCAAAAAATTGCAAATGCAAGGAAGCCAGGGACATGACTATTCATCTTGCTATCTCTCTTTGTGAGCTTTCTGACTATGAGGGGTTGCAGAATGACCTAATCTCAGAGAAGACTTCCACAAAAAGTCTTCATTGTCTGCAAGCACTGAGTTCAACCACCAAGGCTTCTGTCTTTGTGCGATTAGCTTAGGGTCACTCATGGGGATGCCTGATAGAACTGCTTTTTTTCTTTTAAGAAAATGAAATGGGAAAATAAACAGCAAGCAGAGATATGCCTTTCCTTCTCTGCATTCTAAAAATCACTGTAAATAATTCTCGCCTTACACCTATTGTCCATAAAACTCTGTCATTGATACAAGTAGTGATAGCACTGCATATGGAACCATATTCACAATACCTGCTAGATATGGAATGATACTTTTACATGAAATTTCTTTTATAGCATCAACAACTTGCTTTTCTAGATTTAAATATGCAGATCATATAACTACTATGAGTAACAGCCTGAAAGAGTATAGCATAATGGACATGTATGTATGCTAAATCTATATAAAAATAACCTAAGAGAAACAGGAAAAAAAGGTCATAAGGACAACCCAAAGAGCAAAAGGACACTATCTTTAGCCACAGGACAAAAGCAGACAAGGACCTCTCGAACATGAAGAGGCATAGTCACTGTTGGCAAGAGTAGCCAACTATTGAGCAGGTTGTAAAACAATATTATTTTGACCAGCAAAAGGGCCCCTGGGAGAATAGGTAGATATACAGTAGATTCATAGGGAAAGCCAGAATTCAAGGCAATCAAATGACCATAATCATGCTAATCAGAAAGTATCATAAGTGAAACTCTCTTTATTAGACATTTCTAATACATTTATGGGGGCAGGGAGTGGAGGAGAGAAAAATCAAGTGCCTGAGAAGTTAGGCTCAAAGCAAAAATATAATATTTGGTTTTTCTGAAATTTGTCAATGTTGTTCAGCTTCCAACCCAAAAAGCAGATTTAGGGATATCAGTGAAGTCAACAAACGCTGTCAAAAAAAGACCTATAGTGCTAATAATCACCTAGCACATTTTAGAGTTTAATTACTACCTAATTATCACCAATCCAATCTATTTTAATTTCAACATTGCAAAGTGTTTGACTTGTGGTAACACAAATAGCCTACGGTAAAGACATTGAAAATACCAGAGAGATGTCCCCCCCCCCAAAAAAAAGGGGGGGAAAGAAGGACAAGTCAATCATAGCATGTGCTAATGTCAGCCAAATGTTTCAGGATAGATGATAATATATTTTGAGAGATCTAGGGGATAACCTTGATCAAGAATTCACAAAATCTAAAATATATTTATGATGACAACATTTTCTCACTATGTTTTGCCTCCTGTTACTTTTGGAATTATTTATGACAATGAACAATGGACACAGTTTCTGAGTCATGAAAGAATATCAATAGATATGTGTACAGGATTTGGGCAACAATCAATTTGTTGGTGACAAGAAATGTGCATAAAATCTGAATAACATTAGAAGTACAAAATAACATTGTAATAATGAATGTAGCAAGGAGTCTGCTCAATTGTATGTTCATGTTAAAATTGATTTAATAGTATTGTCGAATTGACATAAGTTTTACATGACATTCACAAATAAATTTCTCAAATAGTGCTTTTAAATCAACATATGTATTTGAAAAGAGCTTACTCATCGGAAAGGAATGCATTTAGCATGTGTTGAAAGGGTTTAGTTAGTCCTTTTCCCCCCTGAAATATAGGTATTGATAAAACAGCTTGACCTTGCTGCTGTCTAGCCCCCTAACATAGTAAAATACATGTCAATGGATACATCTCCATTCCACCACATTAACTTTTGCTGATTAGGACTGAACAATGGGTTTTAAAGATGCTTCTACTTAATGAATTTCCAAAAAGTAAACTTCAGCTTCACTAGTATAAAAAAAGTAATTTGTTATTTACCTTTCTTTGCAGCAAAGTACTTGTATGTTCCAATTACACTTAGAGACAAATACAAAAATAATACTTAAAGTAACTTGCATCAGCCTGATTCTTAGAGCTTAAAACTCTGTCTCTTTCTCCATTTCATCCTAAGATTTTGATTACTCTGACACCACAGGCTTTTTCATACCCAATACCCAACCACAAATCAAAATTGCTCTGCCAAAAGAACTGAAAACTCTATGGCTGAATGTGGTGATCTGATTCCTACAATATGCTAAGCACTTCCTCCTCATTTCAACAAAAAGTTCTTCCCCTTCTTTCCTGCCCCCATCACACTCACCAATTAGCTTTTTGTAACACCTAATTAATGGAGAAATTTGGAAACTTTGAAAGCTTTTCATAATCTTTGTGTAATATTTGGCTGCTCCTAAGGCAAACATAATGATGGTGGATTTTAGATAGTATTTTTGAAGTTGGTAAACCATGGATGATTATAATTGTCAAATTGAACATAGAATTGTTGTCAAGGTATTTATAAAGAGCATTAAAAAGATACCCTTGCCAAGAATGCTGTGTTTACAGTGGTGCCTGGAAAGTTTAACAGATATTGGATTGTTTACATATTCTTCTCACTATTTCTTCAAGGAAGAATAGTAAATCACTCTCCATTGTTTAAGTGGAATTCATAGTAAAAATAATTGCGTTTTGTAAATAAATTATATAACATTTTCATCTGAAAGAAATGAGTTGCAAATGATGAATATTTAGATTTCTGCAAAGCTATTAATAATGAGATTGATTTAATAATTTATTTTGCAACTCTACATGATTTTCTGCATGCTTTGTTGTTACTTACTTGGTACTCTCAAGAGTGTACATTTTCCTCCTAAAAAAAGCAAAAAACGTGGAGCACAAAATTTTGTACCTAAAAAAATGCAATGGTAGCTGCAGATAATTTGAATTAGTCCCTATAATACATAGTGTACTTATATTATATGTAGTACAAATTTTGTATGTTGAATTATATAGACCGGGGTATCTACAAGGCATGGTAAGAAAAAGTAAAAATTGTGGCATTTTCAGTTGGCAACTTCCTTCTTAATGCAGCCTCAGAAAAACAAGCAAAACTAGTACATTGATTCTCTGTTGGGTTGTTTTCAACTTTACAGATCATAAATGGAAGAAGTCTTATTTAAGTCCATGAAAGCTCTATACTTTTCCAGGCAAGTAAACAGCATGGCAGCCACTGCTCCTGATATTCCAACATTTTTAATTTAAAGACTATTAACTATTTTTATAGATGGTTTTCAATTATTTTTATCATTTAAATTATAAATTGATCATTGATTTGTCAGTCGCAGATGAAATTGGTACATATTATTTGTAAGTAAATACTCTTAGGATCCAAGGATAAATCAACTAAATGTAGTTCTATTTCAGTTTCAAAAAAATACGTATTAATGGATAAATCCTGAATTTGCTTGTATCCTAATATCCATTTGTAATTACCTGAAATTTTCTTGCAATGTAACAGAATCTTGTGAAATTAAGGAGGAGTAAGAGAAGTGATATTAGATAAATGCAAAGATTCTGTCTTGGAAAAACGGAATATCAAAAGTTCATAACAATTATTTCTAACAGCAACATCTAAAGAATATTCTTAAAGGAACATAAATGGTTACAATTAAATCTTGCATTTTGACAGTTAAAAAGTCCATTTGGGAATCCATTTTGTATTAATAGAAATAGGAGATACTAATACTGCATGATCTAAAAAAAGATGTTGAGACTCTAGAAACAGTACAGAGAAGAGCAACAAAGATGATTAGGGGACTGGAGGCTAAAACATACAAGAAACAGTTGCTGGAATTGGTTATGTCTAGTTTAATGAAGAGAAGGATGAGGGGTGACATGATAGCAGTGTTCCAATATCTCAGGGATTGCCACAAAGAAGAGGGAGTCAAGCTATTTTCCAAAGCACCTGAAGGCAGGACAAGAAACAATGGATGGAAACTAATCAAAGAGAGAAGCAACCTAAAACTAAGGAGAAATATCCTGACAGTTAGAACAATTAATTCATTAGCTCAAACTAGCAACAATAACAAGTCTTCATATTAAAAATTGCAAGTACTAGAAATGGGGGGGGGGGGGTGTTCCAGAAAGAATTTCCCACAATCTGCGAATATCCATTCAAAGTCTTGCTACTATATAGCTGTTAGCATTGGGAAAGTGTGTGTGCCAACTTTAATTCTACACAAACCAAGGTTCCCTGATGTCAGTAATGTTGTAGATAACTCATCAGCTCCAATCCTACAAAACATGGCAGCCAAAGTACTAGTGACATTGCCATCAATGTAGAATTATACTTATATTTAAGTCATAGCAGCGTGGCAAGTAAGTTTCTGTACACAATTCAAAGTGGTGCTTAGGTATCATGCAACACCTGGCCCCAGCTGAATCTGCTAATCTGATCCAGTCATCCAGAATAAAGTTCTTTCCTCTTCATGAAGTACATGAGGTACTGGATCAGGTGACAGGCCTTTTCTGTTGTAGTCTCCAATCTATGATCCTCAAAATATAGGCATTCCCTACTTTGATGATGTTTCCAAAAGAACTCAAAGCATTTCAATGAGCCTTTTGCTATAGTTGACTGGATATGGATGCCTTTCTTAAATGGTTTTGCATATTTATAGATGCTATGCTTATGGAAAGCAAATATGAGGCTAATGTATTCCAAAAGTGATAATGCAAATGGCATAACATTTAAGATTTTAGAAATATACAATCAAAACATAATAAGGTAAAGGTTCTATTCTTTGGGGAGAAAAACTCCTACATTGCGGCACCTATATTACTCATGCACAAATCAACTGAAGTGATTGGGAAAGATTGCATTTAACAATTGATATTCTACACTGTTTTCAAACATTTATCTTTATTCACACATTCCAGCTATTTTTCCTATAAATTCTGGGTCTGTCCCAGTCTGCATCATTGATTCTTACTCCTTTTTTTAACTAGAAACAAATTGATTTTTTAAAATTGATATTCTGGCAAGATATTACATTCTATAGCAAAGGCAATTTAAGCCTGGTTTTTAAAACTATGTGCTTAATTAGATTTAATGAAACACCTCAGGATTCATTTTAAAGAAAACTAAAATAATTTTTAAAAGTGTAGTCATGTTAGCCCATTGCAAGAATACACCCCCCAAAATCTTGTATCATCTTAAAAAATTAACTGTAGTTTATTTGCCATAATAAACGTGTTAGTCTCTAACATCCTACAAGATTGCTTATTTAAATAAAATAAGTAACATTTTTATTAATTTGTGTTATTAGTTCATTTCTGAATGTATAGTTTAATCAGTCCAAAACTTTAAAAAAATAATGAACCTATGTGATAAATCCCTCTAGCCTAGTTTATTCCCTGGACATCATTACACCTTCCTTTATGTTTATATTTTAGCAAAATCAGATTTAAATAGAATCCTCTTGCTGCAAATTCACATCTGGCCATTCAGAGTAATGGAAAAATGCTCTTGATAAAATATATCTTGCACTATTCTCACAATATACTTTTTTATTCCAAAGGATTTTAAAGACCATTCACACTGAGGGTTATGGTTCAGTCTTAATTACCTTTCCAAATAGTGTAATATGTAGCTGTGAGAAGGCAGGAGGAGGGAGCAGAAGGAGAAGATTTTATCCCATCTTTCTACAACAAGTTTAGACATTATGTCTTGCACACAGCCTCCATAATTGCCACGCTGTCTATATGGGCAATTGATCATTTTTAATGTATTGACGTGACAGTGCTGTTAAGTACAATGAGAGTTTTAACACCTGAAGAGCAGTTGGTAATTATAAGAAAAGGGTAGTTCTTTCACTTATTCTGGTATAATGGTTCATTAAGGCATTTCTCACAGAAAAACAGCATGTTTTAAATGTTCCTCAGTAGATTGTACTCAGATAGCATGTCACATTCTTGATTGCTGTTCTGAGGATGTATTGCCTGGATGGGGCGGTCATTTATAGTAATCTTCTCTTTAGTCGGTCTCTTGGAATCCATGGGATAATAGGAAACATAAGGGTGCTAACATAATTTTTTTTCGTCTTGAAGGAAATGAGCACCACATTTTTAGAGCATACCATTTCGAGGTCTTGAATTCCAAAAGACATGCAAATGAAATGGATATTCAAAGATACTGAATAGAAATATATAATGGTAGCAGCATTGTCTGATAATGTATGCAATGATTAATTTGCACTTTCTTTTTTAGGTACCCCCACAAAGAGGGCTGCAATAGGTAGTGACCAGGTATGGTAACATTTCAATTGTGGAACACTTTTGACTGCTACATAAGGATATATTGATATTTTGAATAGCCAGAGTTTGGAAAGCAACAAATGACCCATTAGGCTTGTTGTATGTCTCTTATATACACACTGTATGTATGTCTGTTAAGGCATATAAGAGTCCAACTGCTTTTTTAATTCAATAGATCAATTAATAATTTCTTAAGAAATATGATCCCAAAGCCAGTTCAATTCACTTACATGGTTTAATTGGATGTAAAACACTTCTTGAATTTTTGAATGGGTATAAAGAAGGGGGCAATAAAGAATTTGGCATGTGATGTTACTTGCAGTTTTGCTTCCATCTTTAGTAGTTTCTCTAGCAATAACTTGTGCCTAATGGCTTTCTAAAATATTACAGTATTACATATTTTTAGAAGACCCTTGCAAAATTGAAAACAGAGAAACAAGAAGAAACTTGAAGTAATGAGTGGTCTAACCTAACTAATGGCATCCTGATGTTTATTAATTTGGAGTGGTAAGTTACTCTTATTCATTGCTTCTGAGGAAGCAGGGAATTGTAATGTAATTATAGCTGAGATTAATAAAGCATTGGGCTGCGACTGAAAGTGGATATTATACTTAAATTACCTTAACTTGCGGCATTTCTCCCACTATCTTACCCCTAAAGCTTGCTGTGATGCAATCATATAACATCTAAAGTGTTAGTCTGGAATGTAAGAGCTAAACATTGAAGAGTTTTCTGATCTCTATGTCTCTGTTCCACCCACAAAACAACAGGGAACAGTACAGTGACGGCAAAATGCAGGGCAAGGGGATCTATGACTCTCTCCAACATTTATGCAGCATGAAGGAAAAGGCAAAGTTTTTCAAAATATTACTAAGGGAAATTATAACTGCGCAGATGAGAAGCAGGAGATGTTGATGACTGAGATGATATTGTACACTCACCCAAGTGGGCTGTGGCCCTGTAAGAAAGGTTATTTTTGAATTGTTGCTGTGCCTTAACACAACTGATAAACAATTTCAAGGGCAACAATCGTTTGACCATTTTAAAGACAGATTAGTAGCCATTAAAAAAAATCTGGAATGAGCAATTCCGGTCTTTTATTGTAGGTGCTATTTGTGTACCCAGCAAAGCTGATGTCTTTCTTTAGTGAGGCATGAATATCTTCCTGAGGCTTTTCAAGAAGCTAAATCTCTGTAAATGTTCACACTGAATTCTTGAGCTTTTTACTAGCAAATGCTCCTAAAGAGTTGGAAGAGCCTAGGAAAGGGTCCTCCATTGCTGTTTTAATTCAGCCCATTAAGAGACACTGTGACAAATATTGCATAAACCTCTGAAAAATGGAATCTCCCAGTAGAAATGACATACAGGGTGACCTTTTAGGAACAATATTTTAGGACCTAGGCATATTGTGGGAGATGCCATTTGTGGCTGGGGGAGCATTCATTACTGAGCATTTATAGTTTTTTTGCTCCAAGATAAATTAATAGACCTTAATAAAGAAATAGGAGCTCTTAAATTATGCAATAGGACTGTGATGGATTGTGTCTATGAAGTGGGGTGGTGGAATGATAGACTACAGTGAAATGCCCGTTTCCTAGAAAGAGGGACACATTTTAAAGAGAAGCAAGAGGCAATGTAGCCTGCAGCTGAATTGGAGACAGAAGAAAGAATTTAGGATAGCCACTCCCTACAATCTCCCAGAGCATATGAGGTTGGCAAGATTCCTTTCATATGATCTGAAGAAATAAAGAACTGAACTTTGGCTGGATTGTTCTATGTCATTCTTGGATTGGGCTTGACAAAGGACCAAGACAAGTATGGGTTTTCCAAACGAGGCCTTGCTTGCCTTGATTCTGCTAGCCAGCATTCAATTTATGTTCAGCTACCTACTGAAATATTTACAATGTCTTGTATTTTTCCTCATTTAAATGGTACTACATGCCAGTCCAAAAATACAGCTGTGAAATATTTTTTCAATGGGAAATTTTTCAGGGCACATTGTTGCTGATCCTAATAATCTAGATTAGCCATCAAAGCAGTATTTTTACAGTATCATAGCAGTATTAGCTATGATTACACTAGTAATCTTTGCTTACTTCTCAAAATGTGTCTTTATTTTGAATTTTCCAATAATTTTATGAGAAAGGATTCAGATTGAGAAATTAAAGATTCATTCCAATGATACACAAAACTGTTATACATACTGGTAAAAATGCAGTGATTCTTCAGATGTTGCTAAGTTGCAGTGGTGACCAGCCCTACATAGTCTTAGTTAAAGTATACAGAGACATATAGTTTAAAAATACATAGGTTCCCCACTCTTATTTTAAGGAGGAATAAATCTTCAGTTTATTTTAATGAGAGAAGTATATGACCTCCAGAATTGGCTGCTTTGGCGAGTTTGTTGGGTACTATATTTAAGATCATATAGATAAATATAAGTCTTCACACTATCCCTGAAATTAGGATTACAGCAGTGAAACATGTCTGTACAAGATATGGGAATGAAAGACACAAAAACTTTTATAAATTGCATTTAGGAGATGGACTTACAATCAACTTCTGGATCTAAACTTATTTGTACAACTTTATACAAGAGATGGATTCCAAAATCTTAAAATGAATTAATATACAATCAGAACGGTCACAGTGGCATTTTTTTCTCACAATTTAAATATCACATGCTACCCATGCTATTTTTTACTTATCAAGGAAATACAGAAAAAGATTCCAGTAGGACTTGTAAATTAATGTACATACCATTTTACTTAAAATAATTTGTTATCTTATTTAGCTTTATTTATGCACATGGCAAGTTTATAAAAAGAAACAAAGGCAAGAAGACAGGATGTGTCAGTGAGACACGTGGCTTCATGTGGTAATGACAATATGTTTACTCTCTTTTTAGAGTATATGTTCACGTGTTCATGTGGTCATTGCATTAATGCTATTAAATTAGCCATGGTATTTAAGTTAATTTTATCTCTTTTACAATGGAAAGTATATTTCCGATTTTAGATAGGGATTTCCACTGAATGTGTTCCTAGTTAAAGTAAAATTCCTGCATATAAAATATAGGAAATTTATAAGAGGAAATAATAATGGTAGCCCTCAACTTACTATAACAGTTGAGCTTAAAATTTCTGTTGTTAAGTGAGACCTTTGTTAAGTGAGTTTTGCCCCATTTTATGACCTTTCCTGCCTCAGTTGTTAAGTGAATCATTGCAGTTGATTAGTTAGTAACCTGGTTGTTAAGCGAATCTGGCTTCCCCATTGACTTTGCTCGTCAGAAGATTCCAAAAGGTGATCTCATGACTCTGGGTCACTGCAACCGTCATAAATATGAGTCAGTTGCCTAGAATCTGAATTTTGATCATGTGACCATGGGGGATGCTGCAAAGATGGTAACTGTGAAAAACGGTCACAAATCACTTTTTGCAGTGCTGTTATAACTTTGATTGGTCGCTAAACAAACTGTTGAAAGTCAAGGACTACCTGGAATCTTTCTTCCTGTAGATTTTGCTGTAAGCTTGCATAGAAGCTTAAGTATATAATGTTGGGGAATTATATAGCCGTTACACAGAGGATATACTAGCTCAGGACATCAATACTCTTTTGCCATGAAACTGAACAACATATGATTAGCAGTAAATGAAGATATTAGGCAAGTGACTTTGTTTGGGGAGAGGGGGGTATATCTAGCATCAGAACAGAGGAATAACAGAGTTGGAAGGGACCTTGGAGATCTTCTAGTCCAACCCCCTTCTCAAGCAGGAAATCCAGTGGTGGGATTCAGCCGATTCGCACCACTTCGGCAGAACCTGTAGCTAATATTTTGTTGTCCAGGCCCAGAATGGACTTCCGGAAGCTGCATCCACACAGAGAACCAGTTGTTCACATATTTGAATCCCACCAATGAGGAAAACCTATACCATTTCAGACAAATTATCCTCTTCAGCATTCAACCAATATGATACCATACGCTGCACACCAAATCCCAAGCTGCAAAACAAAAAACAAAAAAACAACCAGAAGTTATTTTTGTAACAGTGGCCCTCCAGACCTTGAGAGATGAAATCCATAGTTTATAAAGTCAATTGAAATAGAACTTAAATGATTCTTCTACTTGGAAATGTTTCATGCTTTGGGCTTTAAGTGAAAAGGATATTCCTAATTTTATTTTATTTTCATGATTTCACTGAATTAATAATTAAATAAAATGGTGAATGATATCACTAAAATAGAAACAAAATATTTTGTATTTGTAAATTATATTTGCCACCCCAGTGTAGCGTTTCAAGTCTTGGACTAGAAGCAAAAGACACTCCTGGTAAAATCCCAACTTAACACGATGCTCACAAGGTAACTTTGGCCAGTAAAAATCTCTCAGCCTCTTCAGTGTTCCAAAATTGTTTGTGGGGGAGAAAAAAAAGCAAGAGAACATCCCTGTCTTCATTCCCAACCCCATTCCATCCCCATCTGTGCTGTTTTGATTAGTTAGACATGTAACAATAAATAACAGATTTAAAACATTGGTCCCGAAGCAGTGAAAATATTAGCCTTAGCACATTGATTTTAACTTGGGGGGCCCAGCACATAAGTAAAACAATGATTGATGGAAACGTTTGGCCTGTGGCCTTCTATGAGGATGGGTAAAACATTGATGGATCATTCAGTCACTTACCAGTCTTTTGAAAAGTCTAGGAACAAAATAGCACACCGGTATGTTAAAAGAATAATTAATTAATCATGAATGTGTTTCTCAGGATATATCAGCAGTTCTTTCCCATTATGCTGGTAGCCCCACTAGCGAGATAAAACATCATCTGTAAAAGGCTTATGCCAGTTCAAAACATTACAAATAGCCTCCATGTGATTCCAGACACAAACACTGCTAAAAGCCTGAACTCTGGGCTGTAAGTGATGATGCATGAGCAAATATATTTTGGCTTTCCATGCTCTACACCTTCTTTTGTCTTGTAAGCACAGCTTATTATATCTATTAAATATCAAATTGGAAATATATCCGACAATAGCACTACCTATTGTTGCAAGTATGCATGGATGTTTCTCTGTA
Source organism: Protobothrops mucrosquamatus (assembly GCF_001527695.2). Classification (NCBI taxonomy): domain Eukaryota; kingdom Metazoa; phylum Chordata; class Lepidosauria; order Squamata; family Viperidae; genus Protobothrops; species Protobothrops mucrosquamatus. The sequence goes on from NW_015386522.1 coordinate 181,444, forward strand.
AACAAAGGTATTTCAGGGGGAAAAAATAGCCTCACCTAATTTATGTTCCACAGACCAAGAATAACTGATCTCCTGTTCTTGCTATGGAAAGCAAATTTGTTGCTCGTGCCATTTATTGTTATTAACTCAACACGTTAAAAGCAAATAATCTTTTAAAATGAGCATAGGAGAAGATTTCTATTGGGAATTGTTTGCTTACTGTTACTAGATATCATGTAAAATATCAGCTAGCATGAAGCAGTGCAGAACAGAGTTTGTCACTTTATCTGCAAGCACCAATTAAAATAATTCAGAATGATAGCTACAACTGGTGGATTTACAAAACATACTTCAGTAGGGAGATGACAGTCTACTGGCAGAAAAGCTCACTTTGCATTTACTTCCCAATGTTTTATCCAAACTCTTAAACAGAAGGAGACATCAGAGCTTTCAAGTAAATTTTAATATGGCTGTCATGATACCGACTGCATCTCCTTTTTTCCTTTCAGATCACATCTATCTTCCATACTTTTGCTGTTCCAAACGTGGCATTTTGATCATCTTGTTAGCTGGATTACCAGGTAGTTGCCTTACTTAGCTCCTTATTTGCTGAAGCTTTTTTGCTGTTGTGAAAAAATTATTCTAAGTAGTTTATGATTTCAGATGCAGTTTAAAGCTTAAAAATAAAAATATAATACAATAGAACATAAGAAAATATGACCGCCACAGAAGTAGCAGCAACAACCTCATATTAAACAGAATAAAGATTCAGCTTATTCCCCAAAGGTCTGTTGAAAGAGCAATATCTTAATGGCCTTCCAAAAACATAGGGGGATTGAGACTATTCTGAAACCAAGGATAATGCTATTGGGAAAATGCAAATATAATGTGTGCTCTAGGACGTTAAATTTCCCTTCTATTGTGAATATGAGGGTGGATTTTGATTTAAGCAAATAGAGTTTGAAAACAAGAAACATGACCGATTGCCGCCGCCTCCTCCTCCTCCTCCTCCTCCTCCTCCTCTTCTTCTTCTTCTTCTTCTTCTTCTTCTTCTTCTTCTTCTTCTTCTTCTTCTTCTTCTTCTTCTTCTTCTTCTTCTTCTTCTTCTTCTTCTTCTTCTTCTTCTTCTTCTTCTTCTTCTTCTTCTTCTTCACAGCAGGACTAATATTAGTATATGATTACCTCTGCTGGCATTGTGATCTGTCCTTCTTAATTTTACATCATATTTCCAACCATGGGATGTGGAGATCTGAAAATTAAAAGAGGTATCACTGAAGTTTAAAATGTTACCATTGTAGCCAGAGCATAAACACTGGCTCACAAGATACTTAATACATGGACCTTATCTTCCATTACAGAAGAAGGAAGGAAGGAAGAAGGAAGGAAGGAAGGAAGGAAGGAAGGAAGGAAGGAAGGAAGGAAGGAAGGAAGGAAGGAAGGAAGGAAGGAGCCATGTATAAAGTAGCAGGACTACAAGAACTTTATAGTTACAGTTAAAGGTACGGGGCTAGGTAGGATTTAATTCCACCTTATTATTTGTCTCTCTTGCTGGTTTTGTGCAAGCTATTTATTTTGTTACTCGAAAGCACTAAAATGAATGCTCATTATGTTGATTAAGCAACTCCATATGCACAGGGAACAATTAACTGAAGCAGCTAGTATCTTGTTCATATGTGTAAGTGAGGCTTTTCCTTGGTGGTTATGAGGTTCTGGAAAATTCCCTTAACCTTATCATTTTTGTTCCTTTATTACTGTTCCTTGTTTTTCCTCTTTCAGTATGATGTCATAGCATAATGTCTTTTCTCCTATCTCCTTGTGAATATTGGCATTTTATATACCAATATTCGTACGTATTTATATACGTTAAGTAAAGTATGCGTTTGTGTATATAAAAATGATGTAATTCTTTAAGAGGAGAAATTGGTAAAGAAGGGAAGGAGAAAGAATATAAAAAAATGAAGATAAAAAAGTAGAGTTGAGACCAATTATAGCAGTAACCAGAATACTGACCGTTAATTTTTTACCATGCCTTTTGCCACATAAAAAGCCTGATACCATACAATTCATACATCAAATCTGAAGTTAGGTTTTAAAAAACCATTTATGCTAAATTCATTTGTTAATTCTTTTGCTTCTCATTTTTGAATTATTTTTTAATTATTCTGAATTATTCACATTCATGTTGTTCATATTTGGGTAGAGAATATTTTTCCATCTTAAGAGGAATGGCTCCAAATTAAACCTAAGATTCAAGCCATTTGTTGTGCTAAAATGAAAGTCCACCTTTTTTTTTAAACACAGCATTTGCCCAGAGAACACTTGCCATTTAGATTTTATAGGCAAACTACAACATATGTGCTATTAATTGGCAGCTTTTCGCAAAGAGAATACTTAATTATAAAGGTAAAAGGCTTTTGTTCTCTTTAGGGAACAAAGGCTGAATCTACCCACTCCATTACTGTCATACATCAGAAAATGATGTGACCTTCCTTCCTATCAAAGAAGTAATTAATGCTGCTTTGAGAGTAATGCTATTCAGAAGCATCACACAATAGAGTTTGTATACCTCCAGAATCTCCATTACACATCAAGGCTCTTTTCATCTGCTTTCATTCCAACTGCAGTGGTTCACTTTACTTCTGAATAGAACAACAGCTTACAAACTCTGCTTGAAGTTTGGGGATTCTTCTAGTGCAGAGTCTGACAATTTGTGGTCAACGTGAAGCCCAGATAGCACCACATTGGCAGCCTGCAAAGTGCCCCGATATCAGTGCCATTTTGCTTAGAGTCAAACATGTGGCTTGTATACATACACCTTCCTTTCCCTTTGTCTTAGAATATTAAGATCAGAGAGTATAGCAATGTCATGAAATTTAACAACATTGCTTCTTATAGAATAATGATCTACAGTATATGCTAGGGAGAGGCAAAAAAATGCTTAGACAGTAGTATTTCCAAGCCAAATCTATAATGTCTTGGGTAAAATGGGCACAACATCAAACGATGATACCAAAAACTAAATTTATATGAAGTTAAGCCTACTGGAAGATCAATTTTCAGTACAAGAGATAATAATTGGACAAGTTTGAAAGCATGCAAGTAGATAAGTAGGTACCAATTTGGTGGGAAGGTAAGTGTTCTGTGCGCCTCAGTATATAATCATGCTGGCCACATGACCACAGAAGTATCTTTGGTCAATGTTGGTTCCCTCAGCTATGAAATGGAGATGAGCATCACCCCTTAGACTTGGACACCATTGGACAGGGGAAACCTTTACCTTTTTATAGGCAAAACAGCTGGAACACTATCTAAACACTATCGGCATTGACAAAATCATTATCAGTCTTTACTTTGAAGAGCTTACATCTTATAACAATACCATGAATACCATCAAACATCAACATCTGCAGATCCAGGTCCTTGGGAAAAATTAATTAAGTGGATAAAAATGTTATATCTGATCTAAACATCTGCTTGACAGTTCATCATGATAATTATAATTGGATATAATAATTGCTTTACTTAATATCAGAATATAATTTTCATTTTAGACAGTTGCCGTTGAAGAAGAATATGAACAAATAAAAAAATAAAGATGATAAGAATGCGAAAATAATTCCCTTGATTGTATTTATAAAAAAAGATTCTGTGCTTAATGGTTTCAAATATTTAAAAAGATTGATGATATTTATATCCTGTCTTTATTTTGTTCAACTCAAGGTGGCAAAAATATCATTTCAAAGACCAGGAAGAAGTACATGAACAGTTTTACCTTTGCTTATGACTCACCAGCATACATTGTCACAGATCTTTCTATGGCGTTCAAACACACTACTGAAATTGATTTCAGAAACAAGAATATAGTCAGTTTTTTATTCATTCTATTGATAAGAAACAATGAAAATTTGAAACAATAACTAGATTAATCTCACTTTGTTTCCTGTTCTAGTACCCATATTTTTCTAAAAGTAGATATGAGTAGGAAGGAGTGGCAGTTAATCTCTGAGTCTTATATCTGACTAATTAGGGAGATGTTTCATAAAATTTATTATATCCATTACTACTTATGCAGTTGTACTCATATCAAAACTTTATTTTGTGATGCAGCAGATCACCAGTTTGTGCTAGATATGATCATACCTTGTTTTTAATTTGATTTTTTAAAAATATCCTTTAATTTTAAAGAAATAAACTTCTCTTTAATAAGTGAAATATTAAGATTAGCTACAGCATAAATAAAGTTTTTAACCAGTAATTCAATATCAGTAATTAATATAAACTTCTGCCACAGTTAGTATTTCATGTTGGTATATGACATAATCAAAATTTTCTCAGTCTGGCTCCTGACAAAAAAATAAATACAATAAATCTAAGGAACTTTTATACACACAGTTTCCCAAGGCAATCTGTCATTATCACAAGCATTCCATTTCTGCCAGGATGAGAAAGTAAACCTTATAGCTATTTATTGTTTTGTTGAAAACTGAATAAAGATTTGTACAGGTGTAGCCATTTCTTCTATCCTCTTTTCACTAACTTTGTGAAGATCAATATTTTTCTTTCCTGACTGAGATGTGTGCTTCAAAGACTTCTGAAATTGCTAGTTTCAGAACTACCAGTTTTTTAAACCACCAATCAAAATCGAAACCAATGGAACATTATCCAAAATATACTCAAACGTATTCACTAATCATATTTATTTATTTATCAAATTTATATGATTAGTTTATACAATTAAAGTGACTCTATATGATATACAATGGTCTTAAAAACAATGCATATATAAAAGTCACTATAAAAATATAAAAATCAGTATTAAAGATTAAATATTAAAAACAAAACCTACAAACCACACAAAAAGAGAGAATAAGTATATCCGCTTTAGTATATCCACTTCAGTAATGCAGCAATCTAAACATGACTCCAGTACGTTGGGACACACCCAGTGACATAACAGGTCTTAAGAGACTTCGAGAATGTCAAGAGAGGTGTAGCTAACACATTTTGGGAGAATATCCCATAAGGCAGACATTGTGGGAGAGAAGGCCCAGTGCCCGGGATTCACCAAATGTAACTCACTGGCAGATGGTACCTACAGCAGGCCTTCTCTAAAATATCTAATGTGGCAGGCTGATGTAATCGGAGTCAGTCCCTTAAATATGATAATAGGTTGGTCAGCGCATAAAAAAACCCCCAACCTACAAATGCTAAACTTAGTATGCATGGTGGAGAGATACATGCCAGCAACTTTTAGTGGTCTTATGTTCCTCCTCTTTTGCTCATATAACCTTTAATAAACCTAGATCCACTTCATATATACTGTGGTATACAAATATTTTGCAATACTTACGGAGATAAGCTCTACTAGATAAAAAGACTTAAATTTAAAGTTTACCCAAAGTGACAACTATGCATAAGCAAACAAATTTTATTTGTCCCTTCCAAGAAGTAAAGAGGACACTCTTAGATATTTTCATGTGTATCTCTGCTAGCATCTACAGGGATCTCCAAGTCTAGAAATCAATCACTAGAGATTAAGCATTCTAAGTGGCTGGCAATAATGGCAGAATGGAATGCTGTTTATGCTCTCTGGTGGGGACTCTACTCTTCCTGTATTCTGATTTCTGCCATGGACAGCTCAGATTTTTTCCCCCCTGCATCCCTGATTTTCTATTTTAGATGCATTCCTGATGGCAACTCTTAGTCTGGCAAAGCTCTAATCTTTGGGACAGATTTAGGTAATCGTGATTTAACATTTCTCTGCCTTGGAACCAAAAAGAATTTCTGAATCTGTCTCACAAACTTAATTATTGCAAATATAGATGGTGAAAATTTTATATTCTCTTAAATTACATGGAAATTACTGAGTTTTTATGTGTCCAAAATGCAGTGAATCTTATTCTATTTTTAGTCAGGAGAACATCATTTCCATCACCTATCTGCAATATCTAAATGGAAGCGGTAACTCAGTCTATGCACATAGTACACTTGTGCTATTTATGCAAGATATGACAGCCTGGAGACTTGATGACATTTTCATCAAACGGAACTTCTAGGCCCCTGTCTTCTTCCATAAGAGAGTCTGTGACACTGATCTAGTACTGCCCTTAATCACACGGTATTTAAACATTCTCTGAAATCTGCTGCTTGACTTTCTCTCACAATCTATTAATATCATTCGGAGATAATGAGCACACTCAATTTATGATTTTAAAATGTTAAGGAAGCAGAAAATAAAGTAGGGTTGTAATAGCCATCAGGACTAGCTCCAAATTTATGGATGCCCTTGGCAACAGCGCCTTCTGAACAATCTCTTCCTATCTGCACAGGGTTTATAGTGATCTTGTTGAGTTTTCTGGTTATGATATGATATGAAGTAGCAGTGGGATCTTCTGAGATCTTGCAGCAGCCACTGTTGAATAGAATAGAATAGAATAGAATAGAATAGAATAGAATAGAATAGAATAGAATAGAATAGAATAGAATAGGCCAAGGAATTTGTCTCTGGTGCATAAGCTCTCAGCAATATGTATATGAAATGTGCCATAATAACCTGCAGATAATTTGGCACAATAGTTGGGTATGCACAATTGGTTAATAATTGGGTCAGAAAAGTTTGTATTTTTGTTTGTTGTAGAAACCTAGTCACTTTCCTACCAAATTATGACTCTTTATGTAGTTATTTCTTTGGACATAGTGAGAACACAGCAATTGTACTTTGTTAATTCAGGTTTAGGAATTGTCAGACTGAAAGGAATGTAAATAATGTTCTCCTAATACTAGAAAAGGACACCCCAAAACATTTATAATTCCAATTGAGATATTGTATATCGATGCCAGGCTTATTAGTATGTGTTCTTAACATTCACTGTCACAAGGTGCACAATTGGATGTAACATACCGCAAAACAATAGACATGGTTTACCGTTATAAGCCATCTTGATGGATTAGAAATCTAATAAATAAGAAATAAATATTGTAGATCTTCATATTACAGAGACAATATTGGGAATACTCTTAGAACATAAAGACAAAATCCTCTTCTTTCCTCATTTCTTTTTCTTCTGTCTCCTATTTGTGCCCATTTTTCTTCTAAAATGAACAAAACAAGATTAAAATATTCATCTCTTAAAGACTTTGAATTTTCCATTTCCAGAGCAATACATTTTCAACTTTTTAATCACTATTCTCTCTTCAGAACATCCCCGACTATTATTTTCATCTTGTAAGCAGCAAGAAAAATCTAAAGACTAAAATGCATTTAATGAATAATTAGAAAATCAACATATATAACAGCAAATGTACATATTGTAAGCAAACATATCAAAAGTCATAACAAATGGCAATTCAGTACTATTTAAAATATTTTATTATTAAAAAAAGGAACTTATACAATGAAACTATTATTCCAAGTAGGCAATTACTGAGAGAAGATATTATCCAGTACAGACAATTAGTCAGTAAAAATGTTACTGTGAGTGGGTAAATATTCAATCAAATATTTGACAGAGACAGCAATTATTCAATAAACAGTCATAATTGTACCCAATGGAGCTCACTTGTCACAAACAGTGCAAATAATTAGCAGATTCAAAGCAGTGGTGGGATTCAGCCAGCTCGCACCAGTTCAGCAGAACCGGTAGCTAATTTTTTGTTGCCCAGGCCCAGAATGGATTTTCGGAAGCAGCATCCAAACAGAGAAGCGGTTGTTCACATATTTGAATCCCACCACTGATTCAAAGGATATTGACCATCCAGATTTTAAACTATTTAAACAGAGCAGATAAATGTTCAAGGTCATTACAAATCTATTGAGATTTTTCTTAAAAAATAAAACCAATCTTTATCTACTTTACATAAGTATAAAGCACAACTTGTAAACAAGTGGAAATCAAACAAATTCTCATACTTCATACATGCATACTTTTGGGCTCTCCAAATGAGAAAATAATAGGCTTGAAACAGAACAGACAGGTATTTTGACAAAACATTTATTGGGTGAAGCAAAATTACTTATTACATTACTTAGTTTTTCTGGATCGGAATGGATGTTTCAAATGTATAGAATTTCTATGGGCTATACAAAGCAGTTACTAGACACAGTCCTTACTTAACGACTATTTGTTTAGCAGTCTAAGCTACAGTGATGCTCAAAAAATGGTAGTTACACCCGGTCCCCAAAGTTATGACCATTGCAGTACTCCTGTGGCATAAGACCACAGGGATGCTTCAACTCAACCCTCCCCTCCCCAGCTCCCCCATCCATCTCTGCCCTTTTGACTGCTCTACAGTTCACTGCCTCTACAGGCCTGCTATCCTAGCTTCCAGTAGCCCAGGCATCACGGAGAAAAAGAAAGTACAATTCTGAAACCTCAATGATATTGTCAAACTCTGGAACAGGCTTTACTTTCTGAACATTTGTTTAATAGACAGGGGCATGCATGTGGGGTCATCAAAAAAACCAACAACCTCAAGGTAGGGCCGTTATGAGGGCATGAGCTGAGGGAGATGTGTGGTTCAAAAAATGTGAAAAATAAATAAATAAAGGATTAAAGTCTTTCCCTTTAATGTTTGTACTGTGAGTAAAACAGCGATGGGTCTTTAATTATATGTTTTGATCCCCCCACAATGTAATTGTTAATGAAGCTCTAGGAAAGTTCAGCCACATATAAAGAAGGGAGGATCTGGAGTATTTTTACAAGGTGATTATAGACTGAATCATTAAACTTTTTTCGTAAAGAGCGAAGACCATTTTCAGTGAAAAAAAATATCCCTTTAGATTTGTCAAATGTTCAGTGCAGATCTATTAACTTTCACTGGTCTTCCAAAGCATCTGAGGAAAGGTCTAGACCAGTGTTTTTCAACCTTGACCATTTTAAGATGTGTGGACTTCAACTCTCAGCATGCTGGCTAGATAATTCTGAGAGTTAAAGTGCACACATCTTAAAGTGGCCAAGGTTAGAAACACCCCTCTAGAGAGCCTCTGAAGAAATGAAAAATGTTTTTCCCAAGGCCGCCCAGTAGTTTGAGGTAAATCATAACAATCGAAATGGCCAAGCAAAGACAGGGGCAAGGAGACAGAATTGCTATGGCAGAATTTCAAGAGTTATATGCAGTGAGAGCAGCAGTAATGTAAACATTCTTGTACATGGGATAGATTCCAGAGATTCTTTTTTAATGGAGGGTCATACATATTCACAACTAATAATCACAAATATGTTTGGCAATCACAGAAAATTTTAATCGGGCAACAATTCAATTGAACATACACATCACCGGGATTAATGCAATCACTTACCACAAGAATAGTTGCATAACATTAATGACATCTCACTGTAAATTTATTCTCCTATGCCTAAACCATTTCCTAGTAGGACAAGACAATGAAAATTAATTGTAATGTAGAGAGTTCTTTAGAAGCAAAGCTATCTTTCCACTACATTTTAGGTAATAAGGGTATAAAGTCCAACTTGTCGTGCTCTTGGCAAATACCATTAAAAATAAAATTCAGAAGGAGGATGCTGGCAGTTTCAAAGCACTTAAAAGAATAAAGAACTGATAGTGCTTCATTAGTAGGGAAACGCTATGGGTAGCTACTTAAACTTTTAAATTGACATAAAAAGGTAACAAAGGTTAGAACAAAAGTTCTAACCATTATTAAGGAAGCAGCCAGTCCAAATTAAATAGAATGACACTTTGATCTCTAGCAGCTGCTTTTGGATTCAAGATACCATCTTCCATATCACATCAATTCTCAAATGTAAATACTAATCATTCAGTTTTAGCTTTATGGATGATCATTTACATTTCCCAAATGTTGAAGCTTTCGAGGGTAAATTGTTGGATTGCTTTTATAGTTTAACTTGCTGAATCGAAATCTGCCTCTTTTTAAATTATACAACTTAAGGAAGCAGACATGTATGACATTATCTACTTCATAGCATAGATTTAGAGCAATACACTTTATTTTGATTATTAGGTCTAATATTTATTTCCTGCCTTATTTCCCAACATTTTAGAATTTTAAAAATTGCAAGTGGTGTTCCACTAGACACAGGGGTAGGCAACCTTGGCTCTTTTATGACTCGTGGACTTCAACTCCCAGAATTCCTCAGCCAGCTATGTTACTGATCAATGGTTAAGAAAACATATTTGTGAAATGCTAAGGGAATTACTTCAATGCTTCAAAGGATTTCGTGGAAGAAATTAGTAGGTCTGTGCAATTGTTTGACATTTGATTGGAATTACAGTGAGTTCAACATTCAACTAACTGTAACTGAGGTCCAGAAGTTCCAGAGGAACAATCCTAATTTTTTATGAAAATAATAGTTTTCATAAAATTATCCATGGTGTCCTTGTCTATGGAGATTCTCAGTCATCCAGGTCATAGTCATCCCAAAGATGCTTTTTCACAAGGCAACTGGACTTTCTTGTTTTTCTTTGAAGATGTTTCGCTTCTCATCCAGAAGCTTCTTGGATGAGAAGCAAAACGTCTTCAAAAAAAAAACAAGAAAGTCCAGTTGCCTCGTGAAAAAACATCTTTGGGATAACCATGGTGTCCTTTTTTCCCATTCTTCTTTAAATGTGTATCTTATTAGGAAGATAATAAAAGCTATATAGATGAGACAAAAGTCCTACCTAAGATTTAATATTATCTCCATATTGACCATTGTACTGAAGCTTCTATAAAGCCCACAAGTGAAACTTAAGAGCTTCCTCCTGTTTCTGTTCTCTGGCAAGGAAGATAGAAACTAATATTGTCTACAGTTTGGGCTCCCATTTTGATGTTTCCAGTTTGTATTGTTTCTAGGCCTGTGAGAGAGTACTGAATTCCAAAGGACTGCTTAAAACATGTTAAATAATAATTAAATAAATTACAAGTATTTTCAGAAAAGTGTGTCAGATTTTATTTATATTTGGGGTGTATAATTTGGTATGGAGTAATGAATTTGTAATGAATTATTTCTGTGTCTTAGTTGTGACTGGCAAAATAATTTGTGTTGGATCAAAAAGGTCTAGCAGTAAGTATGCTCAGTTTATTTATTTATTCCACTTTATAACCTGATTTTCATACTGGAGTTCAAGGAGGCATACTGTACATATATTTCCCCAAAACAAGACCTTGTGAGAGAGGTTGGACAGAAAAACAGGCACTGGTCCAAACTCATGAAAAGATTGCTTCTGACTCACCTGACTTCACCTGATTCAGAAGGCAGTATTATAGATTTGAAAGTTATCAATCGCAGTTATAATAACTTGGAATAAAACTTTATGCTAACATGACAAAGCTTCATCTGTATATCCTCATCAGTAAGCTCCCTTGAAGGTTTTTGTGCAGTAAATTTAATTCATCTCTGGAACTGGGAAATGTTGTAAGATCATACTTAGACTAATGCCACAAATATAAAGACACAAGCTAATAAGTAAATATTTCTTAAAGGAAGAAAAATCTATTTGGATTGCAACATTAATTAAACTCTAACTCTATTGAACTGAAAGGTCAATTGTGTTGTCATCCTAATGAAAACTTGTGTGGTTATAATTATAGCTTATATAAGAACTGTCATTCTGGTAGCAACTCAATGTCAGTCTGCAATTTACTTTGAAAATGTACCCACATAGAACTTTTCTACAGGAGGGGCTGCATTGAATCAACACATCAAAACTCTGCAAATAATACATTTCTTTGGGAAACTTTTATTTTAATTTGTGGCACTGATCTTGAGATCTTATTCTAATTGAGTATAAACTTGTAAAATTCATCATTGTTCTAGCTGAAGAATCTCTGAAGAAAGGAAAAGAGAAAGTAGCTCGAAAATACAATATAGCAACAAGTGGGTATGTTTCGTTACCAATTAACAGAATGATCTGGTGATTGTATGGCCCTTTAATGTTAAACAGTATCTTTATACTTCATCATTTTTCAATTTCTCTAATTCTCAGGGTCTTATATGTTATATATAGCTAACAAAACTGGTACTGAGAAATGGTATTTTGCCATAATGACTCTACCTTTCTTATAGTTCATGTTTTCAGCAGAAGGCCAACACGTTTTAAATAATTCCAACTATACCAATAGGCTGCTGTATTGGTTCAAGAATATGGCTACCTGAATAATTGACGAATTAGCATTTTAGCCCTACATTGTAGGCAGAATATGGCAGAACAATCCCTTTGTAACAACTATAAAAGTGTGATCTGTGTATGATTTCATTCAAATGGTTTCTGTTCCCCAGGAAGATTGCAACTATAAGAAATTCCTTGTGCCCATTGCTAGATTGTGTTCCTGTGCTGTTGTAGAGAAGATAATCAGTCTTATTAAGTTGGATAATGAAAGTCAAATACTACAGGGATGGAGCTTGGCACTCAATTCCAATCCCTCAGCAGGTAGCTAAGGCATCTTAAAACTGAATTTGACAGCTTTGACTTACACTGATGCACCTACAGTATACAGTTTAATTGGTAAGAATAAAGAAATGGTTTGCCACTGACATCTTCCAAGATCCTTTTCACAACTTCTTAGCCTAGTCAGTATCCCTAGGCTTTCCAGGTGACTTATTTCCACACACTGATAGGCTCAACCTTGCTTCACCTCTGAGATCAGGTATGTCTGGACCTGATCTATGTCGACTGAGATGGGAATGCTGCAGCAGAAGCAATAGGATAAAGTATTAATCCACTTAGCCTGAGAATAAAAGAGCTCTTACATTCTCCTATTATGTTAGGTACAGTTTACTCCAGGTTTCTCTAGAGAAGCCCAACAATATTGAGAAGCCCAAGCTTATTTAATTTTTTATGGTTTGACGAACAATGATGTTTGCCTTCACAAGAAAACCATAATAATTGTATTCCTCCACAAGGTGGTAGAAGTGAGCAATTAATTATTACATTCTGGGTACATAGTTACATTTTTATTGGACTTTAACACCAATATATCCTCTTAGCTGAGTTATGGAATATTAAAAAAAATCATACTTTATATTAAATTCAAGGTCTAATAATAATGGAGCTTTTGTTTATTCAGAAGGAGAAGCAATCTAAAAAAAAAATCTCTTCAAAAGATTTCTTCTCATACTCACCCTCTTTTCAGTGCCATGATTTTATAAAGGAATTAATGATAAATATTTTTAGAAATGTTTTGGCAATAATCAGAAACTCCCATAAAAAAAACTCCTCAATATCTTATTTGAAAACACTGTGTTTCATTAGCTGTATCTTCATGTTTTTTTAATGGTGACTTTTGCCAGCATCATCATTTCCAATCCTATTGCATTGATATACTAAGAAGTGTGTCGGTGCTTTCATTAAAATGCTGTCATTAAAATATTCTTTCTCTCTTTTGTATTTTTAGCCGATGAATGCCAAATAGGAAAGCTCTGAGAAGTCAATGGGAACAAAAACTTTCACTAAGTGTGACTCATTGCTATATGCATAAGCATTGTCCATAATGCTATGAAGTCAGAATAATAGAACAACAGAAAAAGAATCTTTCCTGTTTTCTTATTATTGCTTGGACATTTAGTGCTCTTTGAATGTAAGTATCCTTTGGAAGAAGCTAAATTTGATACACTTCTTACTTTTGTGTTTAAGTGTCTTCAAAATTATTTCCATCTGTCATTTACCATATGTAGTTCTATGTTTGCTTATGCTAAGCCGTTTTCCCTTCCTGGCATAGAAAAGAGGATGTGATTAAGCATAATGATGAACATTTTTGATGCCAGTATCTGAACTTAAAAGGAGCCTATTACCTTTCACTAGTAATCAAGCCACATCTAAACTTCACTGCAAAATGAGAATTTAACTGGAGTGTATTAAACATGAAACATCAAATGTAAAGTATAAGCACTTCCCTGGATGTTACATCAGTTAATAGTATAGATTAGGAGTAGTATTTATTTGCAATAAGAACTTTGCATTGAAATAGTATTTATCTATTTAGTTACAGTATAGTAACAATGTATCCTGCCCCCCTAGTGGTACAAAAGTATGCAAATGCAAGTAGATAAATAGGTACCACTTCATTGGGAAGGTAACAGCATTCTGGGTGCCTCAGCATATAGTCATGTTGGCCACATGACCACAGAAGCATCTTTGGGCAATGCTAGCTTCCTTGGCTAAGAAACAGAGATGAGCACCATCCCTTAGAGTCAGACATGACTAGACAGAGAAAACCTTTACCTATACTTTTAAGAATGTTACATTTGGAATGTCAATAAATTTAGAAACATGAATTTGATTATGTTGGAACTACAAAATAGAAAATAATAAATAGCTATATTTATTCTTATAAATAAAGTTCTACTATATAGAAGACTTGGCTCAGTGAAATTTGGTCCTTCCTTTCAATTTCGAGCAGTTCTATGGCTCCTGTCTTAGCTTGTCCAGACATTAGATATTGCAAATTCCCAGTGTTTTCTAGTATAATTAGAGGCCCAAACTTCTACCTTTTAGCAACCTCTAGAATTTCATCCTGAAGATAGTGATAAAAGGCCTGCACAATCTTATGTAGGCTGTATATAGAAAATAAGGAAGATGACCTTGACAGACATATGCAAGTTCTGTTGCCAAGGCAACCAGGAATAAAACATATTTCAAGTTCAGAGCAGCAAGATAACCTTTGGAAGTCACTCAATTACGTGCCTCTTTAATTCTAAGTAAACTCTAAGTTATAGAAGGAGATACAACATAAGCAGACTTACAAAATTCTGTTACTATAGTCAATCTTAATAAAAGTTTTTCAGGTCTTCTATGAAGTTAATTTCTTGATCTGCTTTGCCTAGTGGCAATGACACTGTAGGAATTAAATCTTAAACTTTAAGCTTAAATCTCAATGAACCTTAAATCTTAAACTTTAAGCTTAAACCTCAATTTAAAAGTGCTAAAAAGAATAGCAAGAACCAGGTACTAATGTTATTCTAAAATTAAAAATGATCTGACATCCTAAATAGTTAAAATATAGCAAGCCTAGGTTTCAAAGGCAATCATAGTTTAAGATACTTATTTTTAATAGAAAGCTGAAAAAATCAGATGCAAAGAAGAAACAGCAAAGCCTGGTTAAAGATGAGTGATAAATGGCAGAGCCTTACCCTGCAAAGGAGTCCTTCTCAGTCAGTTTACTGTTTATTTATTTATCAAACCATAGATCAGTGTTGTAGTGATGAAGAAAGAAACCACATTAACAGACACTCCCCAGAATGACATGACCTCAATCTGATCCTTCAGCTCTTCCAAGCTGCCGTTGTGCAGGCAATAATAATAGTAGTCTTCAACTTAAATCAATTCATTTAGTGACTGCTCGAAGTTACAATGGCACTGAAAAAGGCACTGAAAAAAGTGACTTATGACCGATTCTCACACTTACGACTGTTGCAGCATCCCCATGGTCACATGATCAAAATTCAGAGGCTTGGCAACTGACTCATATTTATGACATTTGCAATGTCCCAGGGTCATGTGATCACCTTTTGCGACCTTCTGACAAACGAAGTCAATGGGGAAGCCTAATTCACTTAACAACCATGCTATTAACTTACAAGCTGCAGTGATTCACTTAACAATTGTGGCAAGAAAGGTCGTAAAAAGGGGCAAAATTCACTTACTAATTGTGTTGCTTAGCAACAGAAAATTTGGGCTCAGTTGTGGTCATAGGTTGAGGACTACCTGTAATTGAGTCCACATTACTGCTGGACAATCTCTTCTTCTCTTTCTTTACCCCTTCCCCAGAATTATAAACTTCCCAAGAAAACTAGATCTTTTCTTAAAATGACAACTTTATGTTTTGAACTGGGATTTCCTTTGTTCCCCTGTTTTAACCTCAATGATCAATAGTAAAAGAAATATATTAGAAATCTAATTAAAGTTGCCACTTGCTCGAACCCTCACAACAAAAGCTCTCTTTTTGTCTAATAAGTGCTTGTGAGACACTGTCATAGCAACAATAACAACAGCATAGAATAGGATGCAACAAAATGAGAATTTAATACAGGAACTCCCCCCCCCGCCCGTTACCCTTCACTCTTAATGAAGCTTCCCTAATTGCCCTAAAATCTCAGCTTCTCTTAACAATATGTCCATTAGATCTTTTGTTACAAAGGAGTATGTCAACCCAATTTTTTATCAGTAAAAAACACTTAAGTGGATTCGACCCAGAATATAACTGTGCTTATTGGATACAACTAGTGCACCTGCAAGAAAAGGAAGGAATGTTTGCAATATTTTCTCAGGTTTATTTAAATTCAGATTCCAGAATATCTGGCTCCAGTGATCAAACAATTTTGAAATTTTGGGATATTTTGGAAGTTTTTTGTTTATATTTGTGCAATCTTTTAATATTTTCTTTCTTCTTTTTATGAAAATGTTCTTGCATAAAAGTTGCTTGATTTCTGTAGTATTCTTAAATACTTGCTTTGACCTTTGTCTGTTGATATAGAAATTTCTTTGCACCATTTAGGTAGACCTTACATAATAGTAGTGTGACATATTCTTTTTGGTGTTCTCTATAGAATTATTCAGCTTCTGCTTAGATTGCTTCTGTGTGGACAAATAGATTTGGGTTACACTATTATTGATTGGCTTGCCTTGGATTCATATTATGTTCATCCTATTATGCAATTTAGGGTTTGTATCTGAGTACTTGATACCTTTTGTTCATAAGGGTGTGTACTTTGTTTCATCTATGATTTACTTGTTTGCAGTAGAAATTCTTATGCTCCTCTGATGATAGTTCATTTCAGTTTTGCTGACTCCTAGAATCTCAGTCCTGAACCTTAAAATTTCTGGTCTGACAACATAAAATCTTGGTTATGGTTCTGACATTTTATATACATGATATACAATACATTTCGTTGCAGCACTGAACTTTCCTCCTTCCTCTGGCTTTATCAGCAAGCAGACATACTTTCAACTTTGATACATCCACATCATAAGCACTAATGCTATTCTTAATTGCTTCCCATGATAACTCATCAAATATCTTTCAGCCTGAAAGTCATCTGCCAGTATCATGTTAGCATTGTCATTTTTAAAAAAAATATTAAGAATTTTAATTGCAGTAATAAAAACCAAAACAAACTAAAATTAGAGAAAGAAAACAAAAGGGAAAGAAAGAATAAAAAATGCAAGAAAAAAGGGGGGGAAAAGAAAGGAAATGACTTCCAAGCATCATTTCAACAAGTAGAAAAAAAAAAATTAAGAACGGATATCTCTTCATTCCATATCCCATTTAGACATAGTCAATTCATACATTCAGACATCCTTACTGGCAGTGTTGATATTGTAGTTACTAACTTCTGGCTCCATTTTTCAAAGATCTCCTTTAATGTTTCCAATGTTAAAACTTGTGTCTTTTTGTTAATCCCAGTATTAACTGACATCAGGCTTGTATTTTGTTTCTTCTGTTGCTTAAAATCTTTAGTCACCTCTAATGTCTAATTTCAAAAATCATAATTTATCTTTTGTTATGACTTACAATAGCTAGGGTAGCAAAAATAAGTCTGTTTCCCTAGAAAAGTTTTTGTTTTTTAATAAATCAATATTCCAAATTTATCTGGACTCTTAATCCATTTATAAATTCTTAGATTAAAATCTTATTTAGCTTTTTGCTGTTTATTTCAAATTCTTTAAGTTCTTAAGCTTATAACTAATTTTTCTTTTGTTCAGAATTGAAGATAAATTGACCCGATGAAGACTTTCTAAAAATGATTAGAAAGTGTCCTTTAAAAGGCTCTACCATGGTTGCAAGCAAGATGGCTGATCCCATCATCTCAAAACCCATGGAAAATTGCTGTCCTGCATTCTCCTTGGGAAGACCAGCCATTTGGAATACATCCTATGCCCTCTACTAAGCCAGAGAGTTTCCAAGGAACTGGTCTACTTGCTGGTTACTTGATTTTTGCCACAGTCGTTGGGTCCACTTTTCCAGAGCCATCTTCAGTTTGCCATAACTCAGCCAGAAGTCCTAACTGTGAATGCCCATTTAGGCAGAAAACTGAGATTTTCTTCTCTAAATGTGTTGGATTTAAACTTATCCTTCATCTGTGGCCTGTCCATCATGGGTGACTATCCGAAGAATGTATTCCCACAGTGTCATTAGATGTGTAGACCTGTTCATGCTACAAGTAATGATCCATGAAAGGGATATGTTCTTCTGCTTAAATTAGAAAGATGGAATTTAATACATTTGCACATCTATTTACATTCATATTATTTAACAGGACATAAACATACTTGATTTTTTCAGGTAAGGGTCTCTACTTCTGTTCATGTATTATGAATGCAGTATTTTAAATTTTCTTATAGTAATACCTAGAATGTCAGTAAAGACACTCTGTAACTGCATAGAACTTTGAGGCCATATAACTAATGAATATACTTACTTACTTGTATTTATATTGAGAAAGAAAATGTGCTTTTGTGTTTAGGGAATACTGATAATATAGATGTAATAAAAGTAATTTTTTAAATTTATAATTTCAATTTATAAGGACATTCCACTTGAAACCAGCAAAGCCTGCAATTAAAACCAGTGCAGTAAATAAAAAACAAAACAAATCAACAAAAAAAGGAATACATGTAACAGAAGAAACACTTATAATGTATATTCCTTGTGTGTCAACTCATCCTTGGCCAATAAAGAATTCTATTCTATTCTATTCTATTCTATTCTATTCTATTCTATTCTATTCTATTCTATTCTATTCTATTCTGTTCTGTTCTATTCTATTCTATTCTATTCTATTCTATTCTGTATCAAATGTGCACAATAATGACCTATCCCAGAGTTGGGATGGCGGGAAGCCGAGTTTTTTGAGATCATATAAAAGCTTGTACTGTATGATTAGGGCCATCGAAACCTCTTAGTAGAGTCTATTTCAATGGGCAGGCACTTTTATTAATCCTGATTGCCAGTGTATTCGTCTACGTACTACTAAATTCACAAAGGAGTAGCTTACAAAAGGAGAAAGCTATTAACAGGAGAATATGAACTTGCCATTCAGAAACTCAAGAAAGATTTTCTTTTATTATTAAGGAAGATATGGGATCTTGAGAAATCCAAAGAGTCACACTTGCACTCTTTTTGCTTCAGTTAAAGATTGCATTGTTCCATTAATAAAAGAAGCTAGTGGCAGGATAATTAACAGCTCTTGCTGCAGCTTTGTTTTTTTATGTGGGTGTTTGAAATTCACACACACACAAAATGTGAATAGGAAATAATATCGTGTGAAGAGATAAAAAACTATGTGATTCGTTGAGGATCACTACTATGCTTTAACAATGTAAAGCTCAATTTCTATTAACTGTTATAGCCATGTGATATTCTTATGGCCATCTCGAAACAAAAACAAAATAATTGAATCTTTCTCACAGCTGGATGAAATGTGGGTGCAAAGAGAGACTTAAGTTACATTCTCTTTCTCAGGAAACATCCTCCAAAATATAATATACTAAACTTTAAACTTCAGGCTGCAATAAATAATCAAAACTCATTCTATTTATCTTAAATAAAGGGTTATAGTCTTAGTTAAAAGACCTTATCATGCTGTCCCTTTCACTTGCTAGAAATAGAGACAAAGATAAAGATGATGGATATCTTTATGTGTATTTCCTAGGAGATAGCTTGGGGAACTGCCAGAAGAAATTATCAGCACAGAATCCAGGATTCTTTCATAAATAAAAGACTGTAATATCTTAACATTGGGAATATATTAATCATCTCTAGATGAGCATAGCTAAGATTCAAAAACATATCCTTGTTGTCACACATTTTTGGGAAGTCCAAAATACTTCTGATAACAAGGACAACTCATTTCTAATAATCATAGAATGTAAGGATTGGAAGAGGTTTTGAGTTTACATAGTCTAACTCCCTGCCCAATACAGAAATCAATTTTATAGCATCAAGGACAGATGACCGTGCATTGTGAGTAATACTTATGCAGACATTTTTCCTATATAGTATTGTCAACATTTTGATGCACCACAGCAAAACTGAAAAAAATCACAATAAATTCGAATTAAAACAATTATATATAAACCAAGACTGCGGGTAGGAGCTCCCAATATCTACCTGACCACAAAAAAACACAACTTTGCTAGATGTTGCTGAACAAACTTTACCCTAAACGTATCTTTATTATGGTTAATGTTTCAAGTACTCTTTCGTTCTAATCAACAAATCCTTTCAGTGCAAAGACTCCTAAATTTTTAGCAGAAGGTTCTAAACAACTGTCTAGACATTTTTGGTTGAAAGCTTGGTACAATAAATATACCAAATTGTAAAGGTATTGTATAATTTGCATTGAATATACTTTCTTATGTACTTTGTTATGCTGAATTTAACAATATACAGTAGATCATATGTACCAGTGCAAAGTAAGATTCATGTACTTCTTTTGGGTACCTTTGGTGATGACCTTGTGTGTGCTGTTCCAAAGTATACAAGATTTGTTATATGCCTGTATACAAGAATGCAAGATTTACTTTATATCAAGGTTCATCCACTGACTTGTTTAGATAGTATATATACTTAGTAACAACAAGCAGAAATTGACCAGGATAAATCAAGCATTATTCCAGGAACAGCTAGAACCTGCGAAGACAGTAAGAATTAGGCCATGTTTTTCAAACTTTTTCAAGACATAGAACCTGTAAAAAATATTTTCTTGGAACCCTCATTCAAGAGTAAAGCTGTAGCAGTAGCATGCGAATTGTGTTTGTTTTATTCTTATTCTTTTATAGAATCTCTTCAAAATTGTACAGTTCTGAAGAATAAAGTTTGAAATAACTGAATTAGTGATTTCAGTGAAAGATACCTAAAAATATAACCTCCTTCAGGCTTGAATAACAGTACCTTAAGGATTACTTAACTTTTCTTTCCATCTTCTGCGCAAAGATTTTTCAGATGATCATAAAGACTTGGAGATTCACACCTTGATTGTGAATGAGGCCTTCACAAAACGTCAAGAAGATTATAAGGCTTACACAGGTCTGCATTGTATTTCCTGGACAAAGTTCATAAAATGCATAAGCTTTAGATGCAGTTCTCTGCCTCTTCTGCAGTAAAAGAAAAGATGTCAAAACTTTTGGCCTGTAATATATAGCTGTCCTGCATATTGACCAAATTGCTCATTTTCTCTGAATATATACACTAATACATAATCCCATTAGCTTTCAAAAGCAGATACCTCAGGGACTTTTATAATACTGTGAAGTATACTGGTTCAAAATCCAATGGCTTGGCAATTAATCATTGTGTGAAAATATTATCTATCTTTGAAACAAATGGAAAAGCTATTGTCCTTAAGGTGCATATGGTCAGTGTTTACAGATGCTGGGAACATCACCAAATCCAAGAAAGCCATAGGTTTCTTACTATACGCTACAATGTCTATCAGTTACCATACCATGATGTAAGAAAAACAGCCTGGTTTTGAACATTGGTAAAACCAAAGAAATCATTGTCGATTTCAGAAAAGGTAGGCACAGCCACACTCCTCTGTGTATTAATGATTCACTTGTGAGATGGTTTCCAGCATCAAATTTCTGGGTGTGCAGCTAACAAGTGGGCTGGCTTGGTCGCTCAACAGCAAGCCTGCAGTTTCTGCGTCACATTTCCTTCCCCATACAGCATCACAGTCTGGTTTGGAAGTATCACTGCTTCAGACAGGAAGGCGGTGCAGAGAGTGGTGAGGATGGCAGAAAAGATTATTGGCAGTTCTCTTCCTTCCATCCAGGACCTAGCATATAAGGTTTATTTGAGCAGAGTCTGCAAGATTGTCTGGGACACTCATTACACATCCTCTTCACGACCTGTTTTCCTTGTTACCTTCTGGGAGGAGGCTTTGTGGTATCCGAAGCAGAACATCCAGATTCAGTCACAGCTTTGTTCCATACAGTATTAACTTCCTTCCGTTATGTATTCAAGATGGACAGTGAATAATATTTATATATTATTTATATGTAAGGGTGTAGGTTTATACATTTGTTATATATAGGATGTTTACATGTGTGTTAGGTATGTGTACACTTTTTAGAGCATGCAACAAAATTTCATTTTTAATGTGTGCCAATGTACCCACAGTAAAAAAAATGACAATAAAGGTTATCTATCTATTTATTCTGCTTCAGGTTCTTACTAGCTCTCAGACCCAACTGACCATCTGACACTTAATCAAAATGTACCGGATGCAGGGTAGAAAAACCCAGGATAGTTATCTTGTTATATTCTGGGAGGAGGAATGCTGGAGCTAAATTACTGGATATGGTTCACTGTTGAATGACTCAACTCCAGCAAGTGCTGCAGTTAGCTCACTTATTTTTGAATGGAAGAAAGGGTTTTTTCCTCCCCTTTCACTTGTCCAGTGAATAAGATGCTGCTGTGATGACTCAGATATCTGACTTTGTGGTGGTAGTGATGAATGGGATGGCTGCTGCTCATTTATACCTAAAAGGCTGTAACTGAGGGAAAGTGCTATTCAGAATCTGGTTCCTATTTGCTCTTGATAGTTTTTTTTCCCAACAATTTGTTGTTGAAGTACATAAGTATTTTAAAGTTCATGGATCATTTAATTTATTAATTTTAAAACACTGTAGAGAGACCGCTTTATGTATGTAAATTACAGACATTAATATTTATTTTTGCTTGACATTTACCTCATACCTTACTAGTATTCCACAGGATATTTCAGAATAAGATATACAGATAGTCCTCACTTAACAACCACAAACACATGGTACTGTTTGGGAATGTCTAATGTGGCTTGTTTCAACTATTTTGTTAAAATTAGCAAATGTTTGGCCTCTTGGTCTTAAAACAGCCATATTATACCATATTCGTGTAGCCAAACAGTTTCCAGCCAAATAACTTTTTTTAAAAAAAATCAAGGTATAGCCTAGAATAGGCTGAATTTTAACACAATTTTCATTCTGGTTTTACACAATCTGACATTTATCTGAATATTCTTTGCTTTACAACAGATTTATACCATGTTTATATAAAAAGTAAAATACTGTAAGCAACGAACTTCTAAAGTTACCTATCTCATCATTGATTATTTCAACCAAAATAATATTTTCTTATTAAGTTTCTTTCCAAATTTGCAGATTTGGAATATCCAATTTATTGATTTAGAAAAGCAATGGGGGTCTTCCTCTTGGGACCAACATCTTCTCTTTTCCTTTCTGTCTGCAAATATCTGCAGGATATCTGCAGGATATTTCAGAATACATGTACATGTACATATAGTTCTCATCTAACAGCCACAATTGGGACAGGCAACTCCATTGCTAAGCAATATTCCATTAAGTGAGCTATTACATGACTGCAAGGGACTTACAAAGTCTGCAGTTGTTAAGTAAGTTACCATTGAACAAGAAATCACGTGAATATGCAATTTGTATTGCTGGCTTTTCCATTAACTCTGTTTGTTGGAAGCTGTGAAGAAAAAAATGGTGAGCATGTGACAATTGTAAATGCCTACTGGTTGGAAAGTGTCCAAATTTTGATTATGTGACTGTGGGGATGCTACATTGATTGTAAATGTGAGGTCCAAACTTCTTTATAGGCCCAAAAATGGCTTATTGATATATTATTTTTAATTGGTGATACCTTAGAACAGATTTTTTATTCCAGCACAAAGATGAATAACTGTGAGTGTTAAGATTGTGCAAATTCTAAAAAACCTCTTTAAAATCATACATATTTTCTAGAGGATATATTTATTTATTTATTTTTATTTATTTTTATTTATTTATTGAATTTTTATCCCGCCCTTCTCCTTCATATCCATTTAGAGTTTATATCAATCAATAAATCAAATCTTGTTGAAGATCTGTATAAA
The DNA here is from genome assembly GCF_001527695.2 of Protobothrops mucrosquamatus. Taxonomy (NCBI): domain Eukaryota; kingdom Metazoa; phylum Chordata; class Lepidosauria; order Squamata; family Viperidae; genus Protobothrops; species Protobothrops mucrosquamatus. The sequence goes on from NW_015386522.1 coordinate 205,260, forward strand.
TGGTGAATAAAGAAAATTCATCACAAGGCCAAAAAACACCATCTCTTGCATAGAAAGAAGATTATTCAATATTTCATCAGCTAGCATTTAAAAATTGTATTTCTGACTACAGAAACTCAAAGTGGAAGATTATAATTTGGATAATTGTTATGGTTATTCTAGCTAAATTATATTAAGTAAATTTGCTCTGGGAAAACTATCTCATTCTTTCAAAAAACAAGAAGTGGAATTAATTAAGTATGACAGTTCCAACAGATGTTCCCTTCCCTTCATTTTGTTTGCAAAAAAATAATCGAAAAAAAATAAAACATCAACAATTCAGAATACAGCAAGGCAACATCTGCATCCTTGTAGGATCCAAGAAACCCCTACAGATATATGCCATGCTAAAAATGTTTACAATGGAGGTCTCATTTTGAAACATTTATACATCCTGCCAATTTTTCAGGATTAAAACCTGCTTCTCCATTTGGTCATTTAAAACCAAAACCAAAAAGCAATTTCACTTTTTAGGAAATTGCCTTACATGAATTCCTTATGAAGTGCCAAGACTTGCTATATTTGCTTACAGACAAGGGATCTCATGGCACTGATATCAACACCTGCTGCGCCATGTGCCTAAGAATGCTTCAAGTCAAATGCATTATGCAAATGATGATTTCAGTACAAGAGCTCATAGATTACAGTATCAACAATGAGACCACATTTGGTTATAGTTTAAGAGCTATTCAGCTCTTTACTTAATGTTCTGATCATTTTTGGAAGAATGTCAGAACTTTGAATAAGTGTTTCTCATGGTACAATGTGGAAGATAATTAGACTAGACTAGACTAGACTAGACTAGACTAGGATAGAATAGAATAGAATAGAATAGAATAGAATAGAATAGAATAGAATAGAATAGAATAGAATAGAATAGAATAGAATAGCAGAGTTGGAAGGGACCTTGGAGGTCTTTAGCCCAATCCCCTGCTCAGGCAGGAAACCCTGTACCATTTCAGACAAATGGTTGTCCAATCTCTTCTTTAAAACTTCCAGTGTTGGAGCATCCACAACTTCTGGAGACAAGTTGTTCCACTGATTAATTCTAACTGTCAGGAAATTTCTCCTTAGTTCTAGGTTATGTCTTTCCTTGATTAGTTTCCATCCATTGCTTCTTGTCCTGCCCTCAAGTGCTTTGGAGAATAGCTTGACTCGTTTGTGACACTTCTTTGTGTGATTTCATAGCAAGACCTTAAAAAACTTCATCTAATATAAGCGATGGGCATGAAATACCTTTTTCTATTTCATAGATCTAAAAGTCCTCCTTGTCTATTTTCGCAGCCTTCCATCATCTTCTTGTCCTACTTAGTATAAAGCATATATCTGTAAATCAAACGCTAAAAAAGTAGCATGTGTTAAAACAGAACAAAAGAAGAACCCACTGAAGCATTCTTTTAAAACTTTAACTATTGACTTTTAGAAAATGGGTAAACTCCAGATGGATGGCACTTCTTATTGAGGAATACAGTATTCTTATAGCAGTAAATTAGATTTATTGTGAAATGGCATCTTGCCACAGGAAAGAAATCTGATTAAATATGACAGTTCTGAAATCATAGAACCAACAGTTTCTTCTTGTGTCAAAAGAAAATAAAAAAGAAGAAAAGAAAAAGAGGGGCATATTTGAGCGAAGGGGACAGTTAAAAAAAACCATCAAGATTTAAGCTATGAGCAGACAATCGAAGCCCTGCCACTTTTTAATGTGCATTGTGGGTGCAACACATGGGGAAAAAAACAAGTGAGGCTTCAGTTTTGTAGACGTGGCCACAAAATTGTATTGACTTTTTTTTTTTACAATCCTTGCAGCTTCCCCTGGAAAAAATTGCTGTATTTTCTTTTGATTCAGAAGAATTCAAATATTTAGCATTTACCTCTGTGAATTTAGGATTCTTTAATTTGCTGTTGCTACTGCTGAATCCTGAACAGCTTAATCTCCCTGAGTCTAAAAGTTAACATGGAATAGTATTAAGGGCTAGTAACTGAAGATGGGTTAACATAGCTGTCTAGGAAGATCTTCAGTTAAATAGACCACTAAATGTGTTTTTCCTAGGAGAGAGGAGAGAAATCCTTCTAGATCAAGAGTTAGGAAGATTAAATTACTTTTTTAAAAACTTGGAATTATCTTCTGAGACATGGAAACTGGCAAATACTTGAAACCATTTTTATTGAGATTTGATAATCTCTGTGGAGTTCAACATTAAACCTGTGATAGGAAGAAAACAACCACCCAGTTTTTAAAATATCTTTGTAGAGCAGTGGTCTCCAACCTTTCTGGCTTGGCGGCCTGGTAGGAAGGAAGGAGATGGTCTCGTGTGAATGGTGGGTGCTCGCCCATGCGCCTGCCGCTCACACAAACGAGCTTTGCACGTAGTGTGAGTGATCACTGCTCACACAAGTAGAGGTGCACGTGAGCATGAGTGCCTGCTGCTAATGCAAGTTGAGCTGTGTGCAAGCACCTGCCACTTGCGCAAGTGGAGCTGCATGTGTGTGTGCACATTCACCCGCTTGCGCGGCTGGGTGCTCGCCTGTGCGCCTGCCGCTCACACAAACGAGCTTTGCACATAGTGTGAGTGATCACTGCTCACACAAGTAGAGGTGCACATGAGCATGAGTGCCTGCTGCTAGTGCAAGTTGAGCTGTGTGCAAGCACCCGCCACTTGCGCAAGTGGAGCTGCATGTGTGTGTGCACATTCATCCGCTTGCGCGGCTGGATTCCAAATGGGCTACAGCCCAGTAGTGGGCCATGGCCCAAGGGTTGGGGACCCCTGTTGTAGAGCATTTTATTTTACAAACTTAACCATAGCTTTCCTATTATAAATTATCACTGAAGCCACCGCATCTAATAGACAAGGACATTCTACCCAGTGGAATTGCCCACTTTTGGTTTCTTTTGGGAATTAAATACCCAGAAGTATTTATGGTATGCATGGATGGACTGATTCTCTTTATTAATAAGGATGGAAATGCAAACTGAAGCTCAGATTAGGACAAGCATACAGTGATAAAAACCCTTTGTTGTTCTAAACAATTTTATAGGAAGTTTCCAGCAGTTAAAAAAATTCAGGGACTTAAGAAAGGGGAAAGTATATGTTAAAAGAAAAAAAGTGGCTTTACAACTTATTCAACTTAAAATATTATCTGTCTTGCTGATCTTTTCACTATCAATACTTTGGACTCAGAACAAGATAATGTTATGAAAAGTGACATCTTAATGAACCAAATTGCTGGGCAATTTTGTTATAAAGGATGTAAGCTCAGCAGCTAATTAGAATCTACTCAACTCTAAATTGACTTGGGAATACCTACAGTGATAGAAATCATGTTCTTAACAGTATGATTGACTGACAGAAGATGACCTGCTAGTAAGACAGACACCAGTTCATTAGTTTTTTGTAATGGTTACGGCTGGTGTATTCTGATAATTCACTATACAGCTGCTAGCTGAATAACTTGAATCTTGTAAGGTCAATATGACATGTATTTGTCAACAGATTTACATATGACAACTCTAATGAATTAATGTTCATTTGTACTGTGTGGATGAAACATCCGTACCATTGAAATACTAACATAAGAGATAACCGGGCAATGTGATCCATACTTCATGATTTTCTGCACAGTCTAAATGTTTTGCACTTTAATGTCACCTTTTTATTGCCATCATGACAAAGCAATATTTCTACTTAATGTATTGAACAGGTAGCTCTGAAAATGAGCATCTTTCACAGATCCTCTCAAGAGGTCAAACATAAATCTGAAGTAAACAAACCCATAAATGTGTCTCCTGTTGGATATTTCTCATGAAAGACAAGAAAAGGTTCATGTTCCTCTGTGGAGAAAGAGTGGGTGAACAAAATTTATTCTTTAGAAAAGAAGCATTGCCAGCCATGTTCTTAGTTGTAGATAAACGAAATAATACCATTTCAAATTTGGAGAGCACAGGATTAAGACTAGAAGCCCTATGCAAAAGTTCCTCAGAACAAGAACTTTGCACTCAGGGGTTTTATTTTGAATAAACATGCGTAGGATTATGCTGCAAGGTTCAAGGCACACAGCATCTCATCTTTATCTTTAAATATGGTGGAGCATATGATCTGAGCATATGTTTCCTTTGCATTCCAATTTTTTTTTCCTGTAGCAACATCGTTTGATACAGAATTCTGGCTAACAGCTAATCCTTTTCTTATACTTCTGCTTTGTATTCTAATAGTTAAAAGAGCAACTTGTGGAAAATCTATTCCTTTATTGGTGGAGGCTCTCTGAGACAATGTTTCTTAACCTTGGCAACTTTAAAATGTGTGGCCTTCAGTTCCAGAAATCCCTAATCAGCAGATTAATACAACAGCCCTACTTACATCATTGGATAGATATATAATTTAGAATCCTTCTTCAAATATGAAATTATCATTCTCCCTTTTATTTCATTATTATTATATTGTCCAGCCCTATTTTTCCCAACTTGGCACTGATTTTGTTTACAACTCCCAACATTCTTATCTAGGCTTGTTGGGAACAGTGAAAACTGAAGCCATCATATTCACTGGGCCAACAACAGTTTGGGAAAAGCTATTCCAGGATAAGTGAGTGTAATAAATTCATTCTCAGCTACAAAGGGTTTTCACTTCAGGGAATTTAGCCCTAAGCTCCACTTGTTTTCAAAATTAAACATGGCTGCTCCTGAAATAAGTCCTAGCAAAGCTGGAGAAGATTACCTTCTCTAAACCTGATCCATTCTAATGAAACATCCTGATCAATATTTACACTTGGGTAGCTAATGAAAAAGGATACTGGAAAGGGATTCTTAGATAGGAATTTCCTTTTCATTCTGACATGAATTCTATATAGGATTTCTAAAGAATATCATGAATAATGTTTTGTAAAAGATTCCATGGGACTGAAAGTTTAAAACAACCCCTTGAAATTGGCAGATTTTATATGATATTCTGCATTTTGTCTAAGAAGGGAATCCCATTGTGATTGCTTCACTGATGAATACATTAATCTAATGTTTTTAAAAATTCCCTGCTTCTCCTCCTTGTTGGAATGCATAATAGAGATGAGTCTTCAAATAAATTAATCATGAATATAGTTTCTGAGTGACTGAATATATTTTGCAGTCTTGCCACAAAGCAGTTCACAGTCTGTTTGCATACAGCTTAGGCATTCAAATGCGTCATTTTTTAAATGCTATACTGAAGCCTAAAATAAAGCAATAAAATGCCTTTTTAAAAATCAGTTCACAGCTTATTTTGCCCGACAATTTTGATATCTTACTTGAATATAGGCAACCCCGCTTTTTGTCACATTATCAACCATTTTTAAGCATGATGTGACAGGAATTTAAAGTGAAGCAATGAAATCATGAGTGGTTGAGGGGGTAACTTGACAGAGAAGCTTCACAGTTGATAAACTATTTCATTGACATCTCTACTTATTGTAAAAGAAACTAAAGAAAGTACACATATACACAGTTCCCACTTCTTGGCACTGTAGCCAAAATTATTCTTTGAAGACTGTAATAGGTGATCCAAGGTGGGTAAAAAAACAACAAGATTTGGCTACAACTGTGATCCAAACTTACACTCTTTTTTTATTTGTGGTATTCTTGCATAACACTAACAAAAAGGAGTGAGCTTCAATTGCATGGTAGTGACTGTCAACTTGATTTTTTTACCCATTTACCCCCCTCCCCCCCACACCCATGGATACTCCTAAGCATGTTTGGGGCAGGCTTAAACGTTAGTAAACTTTTAAGTAAACCTTCTAAATTTTGTCACCAACACTGACTTGTTGGAAAAGCCAATGTTGCTTTCAGTTCAGATGCAATGCAATGATAATGTCAGAAATATTCTCCCTTTTAGCTGTAAAAAAATATAAAGTCCTCTTATTGTTTTACTGCAGAATCCATAAAATTTGAAAGATATACCAACCAAAAAAATCTGGACAGCTCCAGACCTTTTGTCAGTTCCAATCCAGTGGAAATAAATTGTATACTCCGAGCTATTCAGCCAATCTCTGAGGTACAGCACTTCAAAAAAAGAAAGCAAAGCAGATTCTTTTTATGCACCTTTTAATGAATGTATAGCAAGAACAAATGTTGCTGTATTTAATTAACTAGCCCATTAAACATTTAGTACGCCATGAAAATGAACACTGTAGCAGCATAAATGTGAGATAGTAAGATACATTTTAAAAAAAACTATAGAGAGCTCAACTTTGTTGGAGTACTTTTAAGAAATGCTACACAGGAAACTTTTATTTTTCCACCTCATTTTTAGGAAACTTCAGAATTAACTTTGGGTGTACATCTTAAGCTCTTTTTTATTACTAAGGGATGATAAAGATTCAACTATTTTTTTTAACACATCTCTATCACACAGTAGCTTTCCATGCTATCCCTACTTTCAGATCTGAAAAAGTCTGTGGGAGGAACTCTCTTGAAATTTAATTGTTGTGTGGGAAATAACTATTTTAGGATAATACTAAAGAGCCTTGGAGCAATGGCTGCAAGCCAGAATCATCTATCTCTTGTTTTTACCAAGAGACAGATATTGCTTCAACGTGGTTGAATAGCCTAGAAGCAATTGAATAGCCTTGGCCACTGTACAACTTTCTTTTTTGGAAAGGGAACAGGGAAGAATGGATCTTCAGAAAATTTCTTAAAACATTAGCTTTCTGGGTGAACCGGTTTTGTACCTGCATCTTGTGAGATAACAACATTGAAGGACATGCAGGCTTTGTGAAAAGGGTGTATGTGACATTTTATGAAGTGTACAGATCATGCAACCTAGTCTTCAAATACCTTCAAGCAATGTATCACCTGTCCTTCTTCTTTTTAGTCAGGAAAGGGTTTATTTGCTTTTTTTTGTCTCTGGTCAACTTTATTTCTTGCAACTTTGTGGGCAGTTTTATTGGAAACATTTTTGGAAGTAGTATGCATTTCCTTCTTTCTAGGTCTGCAAAAGACTGAATAGCCCAAAGTCACGTAGTTGGCTTCCAAGACTAAAGCAGGACTAGAACTAGAACAGGACTCAGGTTTCCCCATTCCTAACCTAGTGTCTTATCCACTAGATTTGAAAAACTACTCCAACTGTCGAAGAGGTGATTTCCTAGGGCTTTATTATTTCTCAGAAGTGTCCTAGAGGGGGGGTTAAAAAAAGACTTTACCCAGCTGTTTAACATAGATATTAAATAACATAAGGAAAAGTATTAAGCTTTGAGGAACTCAGATTTGTTTTCTCAAGTGCTCAATTGCTGCCTTTCACCATAACTTATAACTAGAACTATCCACTTTAGGAATGGTGCTTACAAGTCTAGATGTTTGTAGATGATTCTAAAGGAAACCATGGCCAGGTATATCATATAACAACAAGAGATCTAGCAGATGGGGGGGAGAGTGGTGGGGGTGGGGGACTCAGTCCCTCCTCTGATATCTGACAAAGGTCATCTGTTAGAGAACCAATGCTCTAACTGTTCGGAGCCAGGTAATTTGTTTTCCCCAAGATAGTGGTAGTTAATTCATTACCTCTCCTCAATAACTTCCTTGAAAAGGAAAAGCTGAAGTTGAACAAAAGTTATCAAACAGCAGTCCGAGGGCTGGTTTCTTCTGGAGAAAGACTATTATTACCTCTTCCCAAACAATCAGCATTACATACTCTCCAAGGTATCTCCCATACTCATAGGCAACCTAGGGATCAGTTATGCCACACACATTCTTATCTATCACTGTCTCTATGATTTGTCTTTATCTATTGACTCACATTCATCCTCTATCATCTTGGTTCTTAACTTTTTATGCTAATATCTAGTTGTTTTTAGTATTTTTAAACTTTTTATTATATTGTAAACCACACAGAATTGCTGTATTAGTGAGATAGGCAGCATAGAAAATTTAAAAATCAATCAATCATATTAAACTAAAGAATTCCAGTTGTTACAATTCTTTTTAAGAGAGTGCTAATCAGCTGCTGCTTTTTATACCTTTTCTAATAGTGCAATACTCTTGTGAAAGCATGATGATCAGAATTGTAACACTTCAAATGTGTGCAGGATATTTGTATATGGGCATTTTTATACTAGAATGTTTCTGTTGTTGTGGCTCTTTTATTGTATTTTCATTGAGCTGTCTATGTGACTCCAAGATTCTGGTCAGTCACTATTTAGATTTCATTAATGTTTGAGTCAAGTTTGGATTCTTCGTGCAGAAATTATGTATTAGTCTACATTAAGCTATATTTGCCATTTTAATAAACATTCATCCATTTTGAAGTTATTCACTGTGCTTCTTTATTTAATTACCACAAATACTATCAGCAGCAAGTATGTCAATTTTATTTCAGGGATCTAGTACAGATCATTTATATTTGTCTCTAAGGGACTCTTCCACACACATCTAGCCCATGTGAGGATTTATTTCTACTGTCTGGATTTTTTAATCAACTGCTAATCCATAAAATTACCTGTCCTCATAACTCAAACAGGCTAAATTGTTTAGGAACCTTTAGTAAGAGACTTTGAAAAAGCTTTTTGACATTCAAGTATAGAGTATCTTCTGAATCACCCTTGTCCTCATGTTTGCTGATACATACCCTAAAAAAGGAAAATCTAAAAGATTAGCAAAAAACTTGGACATCTGAAGAAACGATGCTGGTTTCTTTCCAGCAAGAATCATTCTTCTATGGTCTGCTTATTTTCCCTTTAATAATTCTTTTCAATAATTTTCTACAATGAACAGGGTTCATTATTTCTCTCATAAATTTTAGTATAAATTTAGCATAAATTTTAGCATAAATTTCTTGAAGATTTTTGGGGAAAGTTAAGCTAAAGATAGTATTTGACACTTCTGAATCATTAATTTTGTGAATGATTTTAATTGCATATTTCACTTAGGCTTTAATTATGCTAGGCAGGAGAAGTTATCAACTTGCCCTCCTTAAACTTCTCATTATGAAAATCAGCAATTTCTAACACCTATACAAAATCAAGTACTGTAATATCATGCTATTACTGCAGTGAACCTTTTATTCTGCAAAGCAATTTTAATTTAAAAGATTGATCACTCATCTCTATGTAGTATCAAGGTATTAATCAAGACGCAAATCACAATTACAGTGAAAATAATTAATGAAGTTTTAGTATAGATGTTTAAATTATTGAAGAGTCATAAATATTTTTAAATCACATAAATCATGTTCATGAGATTTTTGTCTGTGAAAATCAAATAATAGGTTCATTTGTGTGTATATTCATCAATTCTACAGAAAAAACACCTTAGAATTATATTGTTTTATTTGATTTTACTTGGATTTTAATGATCGATATTATTTGACTTGGAACATATTGGGAATTGATGGCTCTATTACAGTGGGAATAATTTGTTTTAAATATAAATCTGATCTTTACCGAGACATCTTAATTTTTATGTTCTTCTTAGACATGATGTTTTATTATTTTAGACTGTTTAGAGTCCATGGTTGATTTGGCAGGTTATAAATGTGATTAACAGTTTAAAAATTAAATATATATCTAGAAAATAATGTATTCCTTAATTTAGAAATTTTCAGGAATATTTTGTTATATTACCTATGTATACATACATAATATGCATTACCCTAAAGTGAAAACACTGGAATTGTCTCTATAAAATTAATGTTTGCGTGTTTATGTGTGCAATGTGTCACAATTTTGATTGCTTTATAGTAAAAGAAAAAGTATGGTATATACCTGGCAGATTCAGAGTAGTTGAAAACTAATTGAGTTATACAAAATTGAGTTATGTGGGGTAGATTAATGGACTTATGAAAATGTTTATTAGAATGAGGATTGGTGGAATGTGTGCATTTTAGGTTAATCTATATCATGAATATCAAAGAAAAAAGATAAATAAGGCCCATAAATCTTCAACTTAAAAAAATGTACGATTTAATGAGCATGGCAATTCAAATTAATTCTGCAGTATAGTTAGCAGGTTTGAGAATGGTGTTAAAAGTTCATCTCTTTATTTAATTTAATTATAATTTTAAACTGTCTGTTAGTTAAAATAGTATCTGCCAAGGGTAGATTTAACAACATGACAAGAAAAACAAAAGTACAATAGAGGTTAAGCTTGGCAAAAAAAGAAAATACCCCAATGACGTCCAAAAGACAATCATACAGATGCAGTATGAGCCTCCTGGGAGAGACAATTCTTCCAGAAGACCTTCATAAACTGGGGTTTCTTGTTTTAGTCCTTCATGTGCACCGCCAGGCTCCATTACTACAATGATACTGTTTCTTATGGTCACACTTATTTTTTCTTGAAAAGCCAGTGTAAACATCTTCTCTTCCCCAACTATAAATCCATCCTAGGCTAAACTAAGTGGATCTTTGTTTTAACTGTTCTTAGTGTCTCCTTTGATCAATATAACATTCAGCAAAGAGGCTATATGTACATATGACTGTACACTCAAATATATTTCTTGCAAATATATAAATTTCAATATTATACTATGTTGAAAAAGTCCTCTTCTTTATCTTTAAGACATCAAAACTTTGTATTGAAAGGATAAATAAAATGGGGGAATGGATACTTTCTCCATGCCTCATGTTCCCACTATGAATTTTAAGTGGCCAGGTTTGTAATAAACCATTGAGGCAACAGTTTAATGAGCTATATTTAACCATACAGTATAAATAACTTGATTCATAGTTTTCTAAGTAAAATTTTACAATTAGAAATACTGAGAGAATAAAGAAAACAATGTGCCACCACTGTTTTTCAGCAAATGCTGTTGATCTGAAAGCTGTGCTAGAGAAGAATGAAAGGAAATAACACAGAAGGGTGGTATTTAGTAATTTACAGATGGCCTTACTCTAGTTGTCTGAAACCATGGTGACTAGGTAATGGGAGTGAAATTCCAAATGCTTGAAGCCATCCCAGATGGTCCTGCAAACACTCCAGAGAATACAATTTAATAATCATGATACAGCATGTGTGACACTTTTGAAATTTGTCATTCAGCACCAGCCTGAACACCATTCCCCTGTGTATAATTTAAGGACATATACTGTATCAGAGCTCAGAACAAAAAGAGATTATAATTGGATTCTCAACAGATCAAGTATAAAGGGTGGAAAGTTAATCAATTTAAACAGATAATTTTAGCAGATTTGGCTCCCCAAACAACACTCTGATTAGTACCGCCGTAATTTGGGACACGTGGTAGAGTTGCTAATTATTATCATTATAAATCTTTCTTCTTAGTGAAGATTGGTTTTAAAATACAGTTTTTCCAATGATGTGTATTTTGACTAACTCCTAGTTTTAAGATCTATGGCTTAATTAAAATATTGTGTCCACTGATGATAGCAGAAAAGTCCTGGTCAAACTGGTTTTGTTTCTTCCCTGCAATCCTGCCATGATTGCATTATCAGTCTGCTATGGAAAATTTGAGGAATCTTGAAAAGCAGATCTACGGAATGCAGAGAAGTGCAAGAGGAGAGGAGGAATTGAAAGCCTCTTGTTGTATTCACCATGAAATAAAAACATTATTTTTGACTCTTGCTATCTTAATAATTTACCTAATTCCTTATTATTTAATGTTTTGCTTAGTAATACACTTCCTTTTACACTTTTAATAATATTCCCATTATCACAGGAAGTCTATTGGGCATCATATTAAATATTTGTATGGGTTCTTCTTAAAATATTGATATCACTGCTCTCTCAGTTAATTTGCCATGCAGATTAGAGGAAGAAAATGCAAATATGTATTTAAGGTCACTCTTTTTTATGTGAATTAGTGGAATAATGGGATAGTAAACAAAGGATGGCAACACTGGTGATTTCCTCCCAGGTTATATTCTAGCAGGAAGAAAGAATATGGGAGAGAGATTTGGGAATGGCAGCTGGAGGGGCAGGCCTGAGAGAGATCCAGAATCCAAACATGGATACCCACCTCCCTGTAAAGTTAGGAATGTTTTTGGAGTGCAATGATAGTCTACATTGATGTGATACAAGCATTATATGGATATAAATGAAAAGTATTAAACACTATTTTAAAATATTTTTGAAAAGTCTGTTCCTTAGTTTCTGTGTTAATCCAGATTCTATATTAACTTGCATAAACATCCTCCACTGCCTCCAGTTACCCAATCCTAGAGATTTAAAGAATTTCTAAGCTGGAAAAGCATAACAAATGTGTTTCACAACAAGTATTAACTTGAAGTGTTAATACCACTTTACAATGCCTTGGTAAGGCCACACTTGGAGTACTGCATTTAGTTTTGGTCACCACAATGTAAAAAAAATGTTGAGACTCTAGAAAGAGTACAGAGAAGAGCAACAAAGACGATCAGGGAACTGGAGGCTAAAACGTATAAGGAACGGTTGCTGGAATTGGGAATGTCTAGTCTAATGAAGAAAAGGACGAGGGGTGACATGATAGCAGTGTTCCAATATCTCAGGGGCTGCCACAAAGAAGAGGGAGTCAAGCTATTCTCCAAAGCATCTGAAGGCAGGACAAGAAGCAATGGATGGAAACTAACCAAAGAGAGAAGCAACTTAGAACTAAGGAGAAATTTCCTGACAGTTAGAACAATTAACCAGAGGAATAACCTGCCTCCAGAAGCGGTGAATGCTCCAACACTGGAAGTTTTTAAGAAGAGACTGGACAGCCATTTGTCTGAAATGGTATAGGATTTCCTGCCTGAGCAGGAGGTTGGACTAGATGACCTCCAAGGTCCCTTCCAACTTTGTTATTACTATTATTATTATTATTATTATTATTATTATTATTATTATTATTATTGTTGTTGTTGTTGTTGTTGTTGTTGTTGTTGTTGTTAAGATGTTGCCATTAAGATAGAAAATATTATATTTTGCTCAATGGGATTAAACTCTATTTTCCCTCAGTTCAGTCCATTTTCCTTGGTTGTGATGCAGACAATGGAGAATGCTAGGTTAATTAAGCCATTAATTTTGATTGATTGAAAACATTTTAATCCTGATTTGTTTCAGTATACTATAGTTACTAGCTTCACTTTTTAATTTGTATATAAGATATTTTCTGCAATGGATGGTAAAATCAGAATAGAAAAAAAATTCCCTACATAAATCATAAAGATGAGATAATCATAGAATCATAGGATTGGTGTCTGTCTTGGAGGTTTTCCAATCCAACATTCCTACCCAGAACAGGAACTTTTAGTCCATTAAATTAAACAATCAATCAAACAAAAGCCTGTCCAACCTTTGTTTGAAAACCTGCAGTGATGGAATACCTATGATTCTAGAGTAGACGGTAGGCTGTTTCATTGCCTATCTTGGTTGCTTTGTTTGGAGAACAATACTGGGTTTTGGTAGTCAATAGAATTGTACTCAAACCAGGCAGTCCATGGCATTCTGCCTACCATTAGTTTCCAGTCATGACAATTTAAGAATAGGAGTTCCTTCAAGCAGAACTTAACTCTTGATTTCAGGACATGTAGCAATAATATAGATCAGGGGTGTCAAACTGCCAGCCCGCCGGCTGGTTTCATCATACTGAAGCTGCACCCACCCCATTGTCAGCAATGCAAAAAAAGTCGCAATATGTCGCAGCACATCACGTGACATGGCAAGTTTGACACCCGTGATATAGATAGTTTGCCAAATGCTACTTTCTGGGATTTTTTTTTATACCATCCAGCGTAACATACTATACATCTTTGATATTCTCTCATAGTTTTCCATCCTAACAAGTTTAACCCTACTTGGCTTGTGAGTCCAAATAAGGACAGTCAAAAGCTGAAACATGGATAAACATATCCTTGATATTAGCTTTTGTTTTATGTAGGTTATCTCATTTTCATTACAGTAGTCACTTATCTACGTAGTTGCATAACTGTCCTTCCTGAGAAAGCAACATCATCATAATAAGTATATCTGATCCCTATGATTGCCTGTCAGATTTTTTTCTGTGGGAACATATATTGAACTAAGACAGACACCTTAGTTGCCAAGCCATTTGAAGTAGTAATTTGGCATTACAATTTATAAGGGTTATAAAATAATAAATCTTGTCCAATTACTTTCAAAGGTTGCTCAACAAAACAAAGGTACAGGTCTCTCCAATTCATGTGAACATTAACTAGAACTTTTCATCTTAGTGTTAACTCAGGACCTGAAAAAATCCTCATTTCTAAGTTTACTTTAATATTTGTGTGAACTTGTATCCTTACATTAGCTTTAGAACTTTTATGTATCACTTTTACCTATATTAATTTGTGTGCTGATACATCCAACATAAGTCAAAGGGTGCATTATCTATTATATTATAAATCTAAATATATGTGACAATTTATTTTTAAAAATAAATTGCTATTAGGAATGACTGTGATAAGCTATATAAACCCATATAAATTATTATTAGAGGCACCAGTGACATATTCCTCCTACACAGACATAGAAGACATTTTTCTTTTGAATCTGAAAAAATGAACCACAACTACCACTATAACAGTAGATAAGAATTACTAGTCCAGTTTGTATCAGGTATCATTAAGCAGTCTTCTTCTTCATAAATCCTTTCTGTTGATGTTAGCTAGGACCAACATAGGGTTATTTGCAGGAATTCACACAATAAGATGATAGCTGCAACCACACAACTGAAGTCCCACCCTTTTCACACTGACATATATTAAAAAGGATTAGAGTTTGATTACATAGTGTCAGTACCCATCCTGACTTTTCTGAACCTCCTTGGAAGCATACCTACATTGAATAATTTTTTTTCTTGAACAAACTTTCGTTAATTTTCAATTTTGTATCTATGAAGATTCACAGTCATCCAGGTCATGGTTGCCTCAAAGGTGCTTTTTCATGAGATAACTGGATTTTCCTGTTTTTCTTTGAAGACATTTCGGTTCTCATCCAAGAAGCTTCTTCAACTCTACTGAATGGTGGGGAATGGAATGATTTATATTCCTTGCTACAGCTGGTCATTTACATTCTTTCAAAGAATCACTGATTCTTGGAGGTTTATCTGTGTCCTCAAGGTCACCTGAGTGGTGCAAATGGGTTTGGAGCCTCCTTGGAATTGCTGAAAGGACTGTTTTGTAGACTGGAGATAGATCTGCTGTATCCCTCCCCCTCTATTGAGAGAGGGCTGTTGAGTTTTAACATTGATGGCCTCTTTGATCACTGTTTCAAACCAGCAGTCCTCTCTGGGCTTTGCTGTCTTTAAAAGAGTGGACTTTATCTTTTAAATGCAAATGGACTGCTGAAACTTGTTCTGATGGGTTTGTTCTCATATGTTGTGCCAAGTGTTTATGAGGTGGTTGTTTTGTTTCCCCAATGTATAGATCTGCACATGTCTCCCTGCACTGTACTGCATATGCCACATTGCTTAGTTTGTGTCTGGGTGTTTTATCCTTGGGGTAGACAAGCTTCTGCCTTAGTGTATTCTTGGGTTTAAAGTGTGCATGTATGTTATGTTGGCTGAAGATCCCCCTGAGCTTTTCAGATATTCCTGCAATATATGGAATGACCGTATGGATTTCAGTGTTGTATTTGAATAAAACTAAAACCTTTGTATTATAGGAACTTGTAGTATACATTTGAGTAATATATATTCATTAAATTATTTATGCTTTATGTTGAAAAATCCAAAATGAAAATAAGCTTTAAAGAGAAACTGTTTCTTTCATAAGAGATTGGTATGGACACGAGGCAGTGGCCCATCAGAGGCTGGGTTTTTTTTGGGGGGGGGGGGTTCAGGTAAAAAAGAAGCAAAGTAACTTTTTTATTTGTATATTCTGTATTCTGTATATTATATCTGCTAAAATCTATTAAAGCAGTATTACAAATCAAAACAATACAAAACTTTAAAATCATTGTGGTTGGTTTTAAATTAAAACCAACCACTGTAAACCATCTTAAAACATTAAAACAAAAAACTAAAAAACTAAGAGAACAGGAAACCATTAATATTATGGAGGGAGTACATGCCAAATCACTTTTGCTAACATACTTGATAATCTCTTGATAATATCTGACAATCGCATGACAATATCTGACAATCACCTTTTGGAGGAGCAGATGTTCTTAATAATTAGATGGACTCATAATGTAATGTTGGTCCCATAGTTGGAACTAGACTAGCAGTTTAGACAGAGCCTAATCTATGTAAAGCTTCAAAGATTAAATTATCTCTTGACTAGAGCCTAGAAAGCTATTGGAAACCCAGTCCTTTTAGCAATGATATAGTATAAGATAAATTCCATTCCCCAATGAAAAGCTTAAGGTTCATACCAAGTCCATGTGGTTAAATTTCAACCAAGCCTTTGAATGTTAGGCTTAATGGATGTCTTTACATCCAGGATACCATAGTTGTGTAATTTCATTTCTTCATTTCTTCTATTTATTTTTCTTGTTAAGTCACATTTTGAAGCCACTATTTTTTTATAACTCTTAAGGACATTTCTGTATAGAGTGACCACAAATGTCTAAATATGAAACAATAAGTGTCATTTTAAGATAAGAAGCTTAGAACTGTTGTATTAATCTGATTTTATCTTCTCTCCATTTTTTTCTCATGGCAGTTTTGTTAGCATTATTTTTTTACTGTATTTGTCCACACATAAAAATAATTCTTAGGATTATGGTGTAACTGAATAGTTTTGTTTCCTGAGGGTGCCCCTTCCATGTGGAACAATTATTCATACAATTTTCCCTAAAAGAGTCTTTGTAACAAGGAAGGAGAAGCCACATAAAATATGCTGTAGTGGTTTAAATGCATTCCTTACCATTGCTGCTATCTGACATCAGACAATGAAAGATCAAAGGGCGACTCACAAGTTCCAAATTTTCCAGAACAGGTTGAATTGAAATTACAGAGAAAGATGCACACTATCTGAATCTTACCTGTATGTAACATCCATCCATTCATTTTTGTTCCACCTTTCACCAAATTTAAGTGAAGTTCAAGACCATTGACTACTTCTCTGGCAGTTATTAGTCATTTTGTCTGTCATTATCTGTAATGTTTCATTTAACCTACATGTCCAACAGGATTACTCAGAAAGATAATCATTATTATTGTAGTAGTTCAACCAGTTACTTGAAGATTTCTAAGGAATTGTGGTACTGACTCAGTTACTATCTGACCCCAACATTTAAATCATTTCAGAATTCTTATGCCAATACAATCTCATAGTTTCTGTCTCTGTTTACCCTCATTACAGTTATAAGTTACTTACTTTTCCTCAGTTTTAATAATGTAAGATATTGGTGATATAGATATCTTTTTTACTTTTTCACATGCATCACTATGTTTTCTTCAGCAGTTTAATATTTATAGATATTTGGATTCAATGTTTGCCTTTTTTCAGCATATTCAGCATACATATTTCACATTATATTACCATATGTTTCATTTCTACAAGTATGTAGATGATTTCATTCTGGAAACTAGAAGGCAATTACGATAAATTATTCATTCTTTTATAGCTACCTCTTAAACTTCTATCATGCTTTTTGATTACTTGATGAAGCAATTAGATTATATGGAATGCATGCAAAATAGACAAATCCTAGATATTCTAGGTTTTTTTTGGCTACCTACCAGTACCTATTAACATACTTTATATATAGTATAATCCCCAGGCTGCTAGCTATGCTCATGTTTGTCACTATTTAAGAAATATCAATCATAATAATTAAGCCCAAAGTATAGCTTTCTTTTTATTCTCATGTGTGGGGTCAGTGGTCTTCTGATTTTAATGAAAGTATTGATTTACTTACTCTGTCTTTTGTGCTGCATGGGATCAACATAGCAATTAAGGTAGCAATCCTATGCAACCCTATCTGAAATGCCAGAAGACTTCATTTATAAGAGAACTGACTAAACATACATTTCATAGGCTAATAATAGATCAGAACAATTCTTTGCCCTGTTTCTCTTTTATGAAGTGATTCCCATTTCCAAAAAATGCACATTTTGATTTGAACACATAAATATAAATCATTTAGGATTTATCCTAGCCAAACGTGATCTGTACACAAAAATATGTATGTTTCAAAAGAGATATTTTGAATCACTGAAGACTAGCTGTTCTGGAAAAAGAAGACAAATAAGCTTCCTAAATGAACAGATTTGATTAAAGATTTCTGTCAACAGTTGTGGTGCAGTAGAATGATGCCAACATTAAATGGAATTTTGATAAGAGCCATAATTTGCTCTGTTAAAGTCTACAGCAGACTGGGGAATTCTGGGAGTCGAAGTCACACATCTTAAAACTGTGTCTGGTACTAAAATAGGTAGCTATAGATACACTTTCTTATTCTCTCTAAGGATAAGGATACTGTCCAAAATATTATAGCATAGACCAGGAGTAGGCAACCTTGGCTCTTTTATGACTCATGGACTTCCTGCTGACTCAGGAATTCTGGGAGCTGAAGTCCACGAGTCATAAAAGAGCCAAGGTTGCCTACCCCTGGCATAGACATTGCATTCTTAACCTTGTAAGAGGTTATTGTCTTGTCTGCCAGCTAAACATTCTTTGAGCTTTAATACAATGATTATGAATCAGGATAAAAGTACATCTAATGCCAGCCTCCTTCCTCCCTTTCCACCCCAGACCTTGGAAAAACCATTCAAGAAATATAATCTCTCTCTCTTCCCGTCCTCCCTTCTATTTTCTTCTGCAGCAGCTGGTACATTATTTTATTTTATTTTTTCTTTATAATTATTAGGATATAATATATTCTGGGCAGAAAATCATTCTTTCTGCATTTGGTTGAGGTTTCATTAAAGTTACAGTTAAACCCATCCAGACATGTGTCATGAATGACTATTGGTCTTACAATGCGAAGTTTTCAGTTTTGCAGTTATTATACAGGTCAATGTGGCTTCTCCTCTAGGAATAGGGAGCTTATACAGTTTTTAAAGCTGCATGAAAAAAGACACTCATCTGGCTCTCAGCTATCTAACACAAAAGCTGATAACATTGGAGTTTGAGGAAGAAAGTATTTAAAACAAGTACTTTCCCATTTGCATTCTCCTATTGACTTATGAATGACCTATGTCTGAATCACTTCTTAGTAAAAAAAAAAAAAAGGCATCCTGAACTGAGCAAACATTTCTTCTACGCTTAGCTGACAAATTCTGTTTCATCTTGTCAGATGGAGTTTCCAGCTTCTCCACCCACCATTTACCCTCAAGAGATTGTGAAAATACAATCATTTTTCAGCAAGTGAAAGCCTAATCAACAATAATTCAGAGACCTTTTTTTAATCAAACTGTTTTGCTGCTGTTGATTCTCAGATTTTTGTCCAAAATGAAATAATAATAATAATAATAATTTAATTTATATACCGCCCTTCTCCCGTAGGACTCAGGGCGGTGCACAGCATATTAAAACAGATGCCTCAAAACACCATTATAAAGAATAAACAAAGGTTAGTATGTAATTTATTGGCTCTAAATAATTAGCAAAAATGTAGAGGTCAAGATTATTCTGAGTCCCTCCATTACAAAGATAGAGTTGCTTCACCTCTTCTGCTACAAGGTTCCTTACTGTTCAATAATTTAATTGATTAACAATTTATCAATAGTTAACTGTTGAGGGACCAGGGAATTTTAAATATCTGCTATGTCTGTGGAACATCAAAGAAATGGTACCTCTGTCAGTTTCACAGCATGGTAAAAATTGAACGGTTGCTTTATTAACCAAAGATAGGGGGGGAAAGTATATTATTTTATTTAACAATGTTTAAAATATTATGATGAAATATCTTTGAATAACACCAAACCTTCTATTATACTACGTTTGCAATGATCTTGGCACTTAAGGAAGCAATGGCTCATAACCTCTTCTAGTTCTTTTCTGGGTGCAATTCAATGTGTTTATTATCACCTTTATGTGGGTGATATATGGGGAAGTTACTTGCCGAAATGCCTCTCCCTGAATGTATCAACACATCCTACAGTTTAGACTGGAATAGGACAACTCACTGCAGCCATCTCACTGTGGCCATCTCACCACGGCTAACTCGCTATGGCCATCTCACTGTGTGGCCATCTCATCATGGCCAACTCATCATGGGACAACTCACCGCAGCCAACTTGCCATGTGACAGCTTGCCACGGGACAATTCTTTGCAGGATAACTCAACATGATAAATGTTAGCCGCCACTGTTTCTTTAACGTTATTTCCATTGACAAAAATGGAAATAATGTAAAAGAAACAGTGGTGGACAACATTTATTGCATTGAATTATCCTGTTTAGAATTGTCCTGTGGCAAGTTGTCACATGGCAACTGGGCAGCAGCGAGTTGTCCCTGGCAAGTTAGCCATGGCAAGATGGACATGGTGAGTAGGCTATGGTGAGATGACCATGTTTAGATAGGGTGGGAGTTCTCCAGGTTCCTTCCCTAAAATTTTGTCATCTGGGCGATCGATTGAGATGCTCCTTTTCCATGACTGCTTCAACCCTTTAGAACAGCCTCCTCCCACAGATTTGGAGGCCCCCCACCCTATTAGCCTCCCAGGTGGCTGTGAAGATCTGGCTCTTCATCCAGGTATTGGGTTAGGATATTGAACTTAGCCAAGACAAAAGTACATGTAGAGTTAGTGGTATGTTGCAATGCTTTAGGTAGAGCCTAGCTAAACCAATATTGTATAGCAAATATTTTAATTCTATAAATTAAAAATGGTTCCTAACTGAATCAAGTCAGGGTGAATCTGAAAAAAATGTGCAATCATTTAGAAGTACCTTTCGACCCACTCTGATTTAGTCTCATAATTCTAAGATAGTTGCGGCATTAATATTTTACATCATTTTACTGTCCATCATGAATATACAAAATAGAAGCTACGCCAAAGGGATAAACTGAATCAGTGTGGAAAATGCTAATTTATTTGATTGGGGAGAAATAGGACATATTTGCATGACTTAAACATCTGCCTTTTAGCCTTTCTCTTTATTCTACAAACTTTTTAGTGAATATTCAGAATTAAAATAAAATGGCATTGTAATGTAAGCTTCAGTCTTATTGATAATGTTGCAAACCTGCCATATTTGTTGCCAGAGGATACAGATATTTTGTTGACCAAAGATAGAAAGGTGATATGGTTTACATTGCACTTCAGTTTTGAAGATGATTTAATGCATTTGCCTTCCACAATTGTTCAAAAGAGGTTGCTCTGAGAATACCAATTTAGATGAGAAACTTAAGTATTCAAGGAATACAGGATCAAGTCTGAAGAGGCTCGGTCCACTACAGTGAAACAAGTGGTCCATCCATCCATCTGGCTTCAACACTCTGTCACTGTCAGCCCATGGATGTTGCCAAGCATACTCAAATACACATTTAGCCCCACGAAGAAACAACTCACAGCAAATTAAGTTGATATATAACCATAAATAACAAATGCTGTCAGTAGTCTTATCTGCTCGGAATATTATAGTTCTCCAGATGCTTATATCTAAATTAGACTGGGAAGTTGGGAGGTAAGTCATCTAGGAGGACATGTTATATACACACATGGAAAGATGTAGCTATACAAACATTGTCAGAATGTTTAGTCTTTAGCTGCTGCCTACCTTCTCTATCACCTGGAATCAGATTTGGCTGGTTGTCCTGTGGCAGCTGATGTTCACTTATCAAACTCGATTTGTGGCAAATTACAGCATTTGTATTACCATATTTCCCCATTGTAATTTAGTAGGGAGGAGATTTGGAAAAAGTCATTGCCTCATTTTTGTATTTTTCTCTGAGTGGTTTTAGGATTAGCATATAAACGATATTCTGGTAAATTCTAAGGTTTAAAAAATATAAATTATAGTGAGATTAACAAACAAAACATAACTATGCAATAACAGAATAATAGAATAAATATCATAATGGTGATTAAAATAAAGTAATGCTTTAAGAAGAAATAAAAAGAGCCATAACATACCGATATACTGTTAATATACAACTAGCTTTGCCTTGTAACGTATTAAATCTAGACCATATTAAAATAGATATCTCCATCTTCTCGTTTTTATAATATAAACACATTTCAAAAATCAATAAAAAAACGCATATTTGAATCCACTATTTTCTTCTAGTGCTAGCATAGATATTACTAGCCCAGCATAAAAGGAAGTAACTTGTTTTTGTATTGTGTTGTGTTGTATTATGCACTTCTTCAGAGTCCAAAGCTATGGATAGTTTTCCTGAGCTCTGCTTTATGTTTATTCCACTGACACATAAATCCTAAGCAATAGGCCCTCACTGATTCAGATACTGAGATTGAAAAGGGTAAATTATTTTGGAGTATGTATGTATGTACGTATGTATGTATGTATGTATGTATGTATGTATGCATGCATCTGAAATCTCCTTTAAAACACAGTGTTTATTTAGCCTTATGTGTTGTCACACCAAGCAGTAAGATCCTCAATGAGTCTGACAGCTCTTGCGAGAGTTCAACACATCTTCTGGCAGGCAAAAGTTTATGCATGCTTCAGACAAGGAGATGAAAAGCCTAGCATGAAGGGAACAGAGAATTCCCTCAAGGGGAGGAGAAAGTGAATGTCCTACTGATGCCATAGGATCAGTGATCAGTGCAGTGAGTAGGTCTTCCTAGATTAATAACATGGTTAATCTATGCCGTGAAAAAGTACAGTGGAGTCATTCATTATTCGTGAGGGATAGTAAACAGGACAATTTTCTATCTTCAAATCTTGGGGTAGGTTTGCAAATGAGCTCTTTAAATAGTGAGTCAGAATGTACTGACTAAAAGAGATTATTTATCAAGCGAGCTGAGGAAAGAAGGATGTGGTAGGTTTCCTATGCAGCTCATAAATCATCAGGCTTATTTGGCAGAGATGTTCTCTGAACTTTTGTATTTTCTCATGCCATTTGATTCAGCTCAATAGCCTGCAGCTATTTCTTCAGACAAAAGGAGAACTTGAAGGGGTTATTTTTCCTCATATCATCTGTGTATATAGGAAACAGTTAAACATGTACGCCAGTTTTTAAAAATAGAGTGTTTACTATATTTCAAAGAAGAGAGCTAGATTCTCATTCAACTATTGTAAAATATGGACTACAGTATTACACAGGGAATTAATGATAAATCTCTAGGGCTATTCTAATGATTATTTCAAGCAGAACAGACCCTTCCTTTCTCCTCCTACAAATTATATCCAATCTTATCTGGATCACATTTTAAATTTTAACTATCAAATAATCCCACCCAATCATCTTAGTTTTCATGTATTTTTTCTGCATAAAATCAATTTTGATTGTATTAATGCCGCCATTTTGGTTGCTTTTCCCCCCCTCAAACACGCAACTGTATCTATAGCAGTGCCTCTAAAAACAGATGCAACATGGTTGTGTGATTTCAAATGATGGGTTTTAAAGTGCAAAACTAACACTTTGACTTGCACTCAAAGTGCAAATAGGACTTTGTTTGAAACAAATAGGAAATCAAATAGGAAATCCAACCAAGGCTCTGGAATACAGGTGTTAATGCTCTGTCCACCATAATCTACCTAACAACTGGGCTGCTACACTCTGAGGTAACTGAAGCTTCCAGATGGCTTCCAAAGATACGGCACATTGCTGTAGCCCAGTGAAGTAGGGTTGAGATCACGTGCCATTAGTGTGAGGTTGTCATGTTCTAGGTAAGGTTGCAACTGATACACCAGCATAAGCTGGGCAAATATTGCCTTGTCTAGAGCCTTTATCCATCTATCTAGCAGATAGATAGCTATAAGTGCAGGAGAGCCATCAGGTTGTAAAACTCATCTTCAGTCCTACTCTAATAAGAGATAATACTGGAGACAATTCAATATGGTGATGGGCAAAAAGAACTCCATCTTGCTTGAGTTTAGCTTCAGCCTACATTGTTCTGTTCAGATCTATACAGACTCCAGTATCTGGAGTCTGTATTGGGTCAAGATTTTGAAAGTAACTCTTGCGCAGGCTGGAGTACTAATGTAAAATTGAGTATCATTGGAATACTAGTAGTACCATACCCCAATCTAATGGAATAGAATTGGGGAAATTGGACTGAGCTCTGGGGCATCCCCCAAAGGAGAGACTGGTCATCCAAAGGCATCCCCCAAAGGAGAGACTGGTCTATCATCAACTTTTACCATCCATTGAGGAGGGAGGAGAAACACTATAATACAGATTGTCTAATCTACAAACCCTGCAGGTTCTTCAGAAATATACCAAGACTCTCAGATTGTTGAACTGTTCAATAACACCATGACAGACATACTCCCCTCCTATCCAGATGACACAAAGGTCATTCATAAAAGTAACCAATGCTTTTGGTTGTGCAGTGGTTAGAATGCCCACAGTCTGGAGTCTGATCTTGTCACCGCTCAAGGTTGATTCAGCCTTCCATCCTTCCAAGGTTGGTAAAATAAGGACACAGATTGTTGGAGGAAATATGCTGACATTATAAACTACCCAGAGAATACTGTAAAGCACTATGGCCGTGGTGGCGAACCTATGGCACGCGTGCCACAGGCGGCACACAGAGCCGTCTCTGGTGGCACACGAGCCATTGCTGGGCCGAGCTGTTCCCTCCTCCTCTCCGCGCATGCGCAGCTTTCCGCGCATGCGCCGTCTGGGAATAGGCGAGAGGCTATAAAAGGAGCAACTTTCGGCGGAAGCAGCATTTGCTGCAGACAGCGAGAGAGCGAGCACAAGTCGGAGCGGACACCGAGCGAGCGAGCGAGCACGAGCCGACAGCTCGATGGCCACGCCCACTCAATGGCCACGCCCACCCGGCACCCAGCGATGCATAAGTGGGTTTTGGGTTGCAGTTTGGGCACTCGGTCTCTAAAAGGTTCGCCACCACTGCACTATGGGGTGGTATATATATCTAAGTGCTATTGCTATTGCTATTTTGGTCCTGTGTCAGGCCTGAATGAAAAAGGAAGGATTCATCTGATTTTGTACGGGATCTGTAAATACTTGCATGTCTAGAAAGGAAAGGTTAGAGGCAGAGCAATAGAGGGATTCAGAGAGGCACCATAGCCCCTTCAAGTCTACTGCCATCACTCTTCCTGCAGCAAGGCATTGATAGACTTTCAGATATAATGTGTCCCAGATCTTTAAGACCCCTAAAGTAGCCATGATGAAGAAAGAACAAAATAGCCAGGGACAGCTGAGACACATCCTTAACTACTTCAATGGAATGCACAAGTCAAAACATTTCCTTTTCTATTCTTTTTTATTTGGTCAGAAAAAGATTAATCTGAAAACATAAGGCAAAGCAAGGTCTATTTAAACAGCATTCTTGGATGGATAGTGTTAAATTCGTGGGTTAAAGGCATTGCAAGGAAACGAGTAGTGTGAACAGCAAGTCTTCTTTATTCATTCACCAACAAACAGCAACAGAAAAAATGGCGCACAGGCCTTTTATAGTGTCCTTGCAAAGGCCAGCATCAGCCAATGAATGCAAGGCTGTTTTCACGCCTTGCGCATGCGCGCAAGGCTGGAGACAGCCAGTCTGGTCCCGGGCAGCCTTGTGGTTTGCCCGGGACCCTTTGCAACATTTCTGAGCCTGCTGAATGATTCCACAGGCCCAGGACATAACAGATAGAGTGACCTAATTAAAGTTGTCAAAAGTTATAGTTTATTGACTCTGTGCCTTCAGTCCATTTTAGACCAAAACAGTCTTGGAAATTCTAAAACTTCTGGTTCTTGAGAAGAAGGCTAAGCTCTGCATGGTTAGGAATTAATGGCAATGATCCTGCTTGTTGCATATTGTTGGTTACTGAATTGTTAGATACATCATCTCTGTCCACCCAATTATATCTTTTAATGATACTGAACAAAAGAGGAATTACCTCCTCCTATTTGTCACCTCTATTCTGCTGCTGGTTTAGAATTAAAATTAAGAATTAAATCAGATGCACTAATTACTCACACTATGTTTTCCAGTAGCTCTTAAAAAACCTGTGCTTTTTGAAAGGCTAGATTTTAAAATAGATATAGTAAATGTATTAGAAGTAGATTGTTCATATTGTTGATACGGATTTTGTCCTTTTATCTCTTTCTTATTCGTCTTTCTCTGTGTGTTTTTGCCTGCTTTTTGTCGCATTTAACTAGCTTTCATGTTTGCTGATATTTAATAAAGAACAATCAAACAGTATTTTTGCTAACTAAATTGAGTTTTGATCTGGATATAGGGATTGATTTGGAGTGTGCTGCATGCAAACTAAACTGGAAATTACCCATAGTAATTTTTCAAGATATGTCACCCACTTTATGCAAACAACCCTTTCAACTTTGCAGTGCATCACACAGTTCATTTTTTAATATTTCAGGCCAATTTTTTAAACATTTGCACAAAATTTGTTTCTTAGCAGGGTAATTATTATATTTATCAAAAATTAAATGTACTTAAATATTTCCTTTGCAAATAATAGTTTATACTGAGAACATTCCACAGGTGGCATTATGTCAATTCTTTAACTTGTTGAAATTCTTGGTATATTTGTAAAAGAAAAATGCTCTTTGTCACATTTCTGATTAATTACTTATTCTTGGAGCCATTTGTTGTGGGCAAGACAGTTATAGAAGATCATTTAGAGAATGATCAACTATAAGTTGAAATGTCAGAATATAAAATAGAACTAATTATGTCTGAGATACATTTCCTGCTTTTTTAATCAATAACTTGAACAAAGGCACACAACTGTAAAAACTATTACAATTTATTCTTAACATAGTGTTTTGTTATATCCAAGCTATTCCTTAGTGCTTTACTTTCACAACTTCTCTTTACAATGTTTTATTTCACTAATTGAGTGTAATGTTAGCAATGATATGAAAATTTCCTTTCCTAAATATTTCTGCAAGATCATCTCATACAATGTTGATAATTAAATCTCATAAGTAGAGAAGTAAAAAGCTCTGACTTCAATTTAGAAAATAAAAATGCTTAGGAAAAGAAACAGGGAACTAAGTTACATTAAAGAAAGAGAAATATATATATTTTACTAAATAATTAAAATAAACCAGCCTACCTTCCATTGAGGACCTGTAAACTGCACAAATCAGAAAGAGGGCTGAGAAAATATCTACAGACCCCTCACATCCTAGACATAAACTCTTTCAACTTCTCCCCTCAGGACACTGCTATAGGGCATTGCATGCCAAAACAACTAGAGACAAAGATACGTATTTTCTTGCCCCATGCAATCTCTCAGCTAAACACCTAAATCCCACAACATTGTCTTATGCCTAAAGATATTTAATCTTGTAGTAGGCTGTATTGCTATTATCCTTGTCATCTTTCTCATCTTCTCATCTTTCTCATCTTCTCATCTTTCTACTACCTTCTCCTATTGATATCTTATGATTTATCACTTGTTGCTTGTAACTTATGGTTATGATTGTAAGAGATATGCAATTAATTGATAACTCTCACATACTTGTTTATTTGAAAGTAAGCCTCTGAATGATCAACTATAAGTTGAAATGTCAGAATATAAAAGAACTAATTAAGTCTGAGATACATTTCCTGCTTTTTTAATCAATAACTTGTATATGTATGAATCAATGTATATGTATCAATGTATATGTATGAATGTGTGTGTGTATATATATATATTACTTTAACTTTACCAACTAACCAATAATTTTTAAATAGACATTTAATATTATTCATATATATATATATATATATATATATATATATATATATATATATATATTCACATACATACATACATCACAAAAATGGTGAATAATATTGTCTATTTAAACATTATTTATCTATTTGCATGTTAAAGGTAAAATATTTTATTGTGCTTTTCTAAATTTTATTTCCTTATATTCATACTGTAGAATTAGATTGCAGGGAATCATAAAGCCATTAATTTTAAAAAAGCAAGACATGGAAAGTGTGTTGCTTACTCTATTGTTGTTTCCTAGGTTTTTCCCCCAATTCCAATAAACTTAGATAGTTTTCCCTCTGTTATTCATCATAGTTATAAGCAGGGCTTTTTTTGTCATAGAACGCCCAGAACGGAGTTCCGGCACCTTTTTTGGATGGAACCTTGTATGGTAGGCAAGGCATGTGTGAGTTCCGGCACCTTTTTTTTTTTTTTTTTTACAAAAAAAGCACTGGTTATAAGTAAACCTGAGATAAGGCAATTACATGAATATTTCCAAGGTTTGCTGGGATCTGAATTTGGAGCAAGTTAATTAAAGTCAATCATGAGTGAGAAAGTATTTAATGCTGCAGATTTCTACATTTGTTGGATATGTGAATGTGGCAAAGGTTAATTAGAATCAACTCAGAGCATAGTAAATATTAAAAGTGTGTTCTAGGGTTCATTAAACTGACTAAATCCAAATATGCAAAATCTACCTCCCAATAATAATCTGATCTACATATTAAGTTTTATATCCTTATTCTTCCTTTCTATTTTTCTTAACTTATTACACAGGAAGTCCTGTTGATAATTTTTAAGGTCCAGCAAATAGTATGGATTTTTCTCTACTTTTATTTTGGTTTCATGTTATAGATTGTGTTTAATTCAAATAGTGATTTGATTTTGAGCTGTTTACTACTCTTCAGGCAGGGTATCAATACTTAAAATCTAAAAAAGGAGAAATAAATATCTTGGAAACAAATCCTATTTCCAATGTAATAAGCCTTTGAATCCTTTTTTAAGTCATGGGATGTTATATGATGGAAATCTCAGCATGAAATAAAATATAAAGTTAAAAAATGAATCTAGTTTTGGTTTTAGGAAAATAATTCAAGGAACTTGTGTGTTTTTTTAAAAAAATCTTTAGCTGTAAATTTGCTGATTGATGTCTCTGGAAACACTCTCCAATAAATTGCATTTGGAATCTGAATCAAAGTTGGAGCTTTTCAATGAATATGATTGAGTTGAACTCCCCCTCAGAAATATCTAATTGAAATGGCTTCCCCCACTAAAAAGAGTACCCATAAAAACAGAGGAAAAACTCTTTGATGATTTAAATACACCTATTTAGAAACCTATCTGGCAAAGGAAGAAAGCTAGAGTTAGACTAAAGAAAATAGAGGACTTGATCTATTAGTTGGGGCCCTATATTATCAAACAGGTGTTTGAATATGGCTAGAAACAGATAACCTTTAAATACTAAAAGATCATCATACTTAGAAAGATAGGATTTATACTTAGGATGGTGGACTTTTCTATGAGATGGGAAACATGAAAATAACAGGATGACTCTCAACAAGGGAAGCTTTTACTCACCTTAATATAATCACTGTTGAGAAAATCGTAATTTATAGATACTTTGAACACTGAAGGGAAAACAAAATTGAAATAAGAGTTGGGAAAACAGGGTATTGGCTTAATAAGATGACTTTAACTGCAAATAAAATTGAGATATGAACTGGATAGAAAAGATGTTGTAATCTAGAACCATTTGTTAGTAGATAATGTTATATATATGTTATATGTATTAATAGCAGAAAGAATTGCATTTGTTTAGTGTTTGAAAAGAAACATCATTTGAAGAAGGGATTAAGAAAATGCAAGAACGTGAGTGATATTGAAGAACAAAGAAAAAGAAGACACAGAATAATTTTAATATGTATTGTTAAGTAAAAAATGAACCCAGACAACACATTGTTTACTAAGCACTTACGTTTGTAAAAATAGAAAATCAATAAAATTCCATTTAAAAAAAGAATAGAGCTAAAAGGGACTTTGGGAGTCTTCTAGTCCAACCCCCTGCTCAATCAGGAGACCCTATATAATTGTAGACAAGTGGCTGTCCATCTCTTCTTAAAAACATCCAGTGATGAAGCACCTACAATTTCTGAAGGCAAGCTGTTCCACTGGTTAATTGTTCTCACTGTTAGGAGGTTTTTCCTTAACTCCAGGTGGCTTCTCTCCTTGATTGGTTTCCATCCATTGTTTCTTGTCTTGCCTTCTTGTGCTTTGAAAAATAAGTTGACTCCCCTTCTTTGTGGCAACTCCTCAAATACTGGAATACTGCTTGTCCTTTTCTCTAGACTATATATATTATTGTATGCAGAGATAGTTAGGCTATATGGAAATAAAAGATGGGGATCATGAAATTCATTATTTTTGGATTTCTTCTGACCTTCATCAGTTGTGGGTCAGAAACTACATCCTGCATATATGTCATATAATTGTCATATAATTATTTCTAAATGTAAGACCTGTGAAAAATGGCCTGAAAAAAGAGGCTTGGCCAAAGTCAATGCAGTGAGCTACCTACTAAGGTAGGTAACAGTTTAGGACTCCTCAGCCCTGGGCCAACATCATCTTTACTAAAGACACTCTAATTTTTTAAACAATCCATGCTTTTTCAAAGTATTTGCACATAATTTTGAATACGTATTGTCTTTTTCAAAAAGTTAAAGAAAAGTTAATAAGCATCTTGCTACCTGAGTTGAGGCAAATATTGCTATGTACAAAATACTGATGCCATACTTGTAATTAATTCTTTGCATTCTTAAGTTGCATAACAGCAAAACATTAAAAAAAATTTATAAATGCATATGCATGATACCATTTTGGCTGAACCTTTTGAAGAAAAATAAGAATCAGAAAAATGCAGAAGAAATTGATTTGTTGGGTATGAGACAACAGAATACAGAGAATTACAGCTTTTAAAAAATATCTCAGAAGGAAGATCTCTTAGACTGGAGATTTTAAAAAAGAGAAGCATAACATCAATTCACATTGCTTTTAAACCAAGATCCTTCCTCATAATTCTAACTCCTAGTTCTTTGAACATCACAAGGAATGTGATTAGTTAATAATTGGAAAATGCATTTCTGCTTAAGTTCTTTTTTAAAAAAGTATTTAATAATAATAATAATAGTAAAGTTGGAAGGGACCTTGAAGGTCATCTAGTCCAACCCCCTGCTCAGGCAGGAAACCCTATACCATTTCGGACAAATGGCTGTCCAGTCTCTTCTTAAAAACTTCCAGTGTTGGAGCATTCACCGCTTCTGGAGGCAGGTTGTTCCACTGGTTAATTGCTCTCACTGTCAGGAAGGTTCTCCTCAGTTCTAGATTGCTTCTCTCCTTGATTAGTTTCCACCCGTTGCTTCTTGTCCTGCCTCCAGGTGCTTTGGAAAATAGCTTGACTCGCATTATTTCTATTCTTTTCTTGACAGTGAAAACCATTTTGGCTGTTGCCAGTATGTACTTCCTCATTTCTGTTAAAACAAGAAGCTAAGGAGTTCTTTTTTGCAGAGTTGGTAAATAACAGAAGAAATTTACTCAGGAACAGCTGCCATTCTTGCCAGATCAATATATAGAAATGAACAAAATAGTTACCCAGCACATTTTCCCTTCAACATTCACATCAAATGTTGAAGGTAAAAATCTGGATCTACACTGTTCATTCTATAAAAACATTTTTGTGATAGTTAAAGCAAAACTAGAATGGATTATTTGGCCTTCTCTTATATTTTTTTAAAATGTAAGATCAAATTTTATTTGATCCCCAGCTCCTTTGTTCTAGTGAACATTTCTATGATTTTATTAACAAATTCAGAAAAATGTCAGTTTTCAAAATTGTCTGCCAAAGAAGAAAGTAAAAAAATATTTTTTTTGAGAATCTGCAGATCCCTTGGTATTGAATTGTGACCTTTCCAGATGATTAGATATTATTTAACAGGGCTGTGCAGGGAATTTGTACCTAAATTAGCAGCCGTTGATTGGGTGAGAATAATGCATTAATATTGTGAGCAAAATACTAGAGCAGTTTCTAATTACTTTTAAGTTTTTGTTATATATCTCAGGACTGAAAGAATTTGAGGACAAATCATACAGTAACATTAGAGAAATTGATGAGATGTTAGCCTTGTTCAAGACAAAATGAAGAAATATTTTATAATATATAAATTTTAATCCATCTGATGAATAATAATGTTGACAAAGAAATTAATCTATAGAAATATAATAGCAATTTATCATACATCAATATATTTAATTCAATAATAGTTTACTGATTAATTTTGAGGCAGAGAACAGGAAGGGAAAAAGCATAACAATTTGTTTTGCAGGTATGATATATGAGAGTGAACCTACTGAAAGACATATTCTGTAACCATTAAGATGATTGGTTAAAAAGATATACTTAACTGGATACACTCAGGTCTAAATTCTAACTTCAAAAAATGTATTTAATGCCAATACTTCAAGAGTAAAAGGAAGACTAAGCAAATTCTGAATGACTATAACAGTCAGCAAATAAAACTTTTCTCTTCAAGTCCAAACAAGCAAATACAACATAGCTTATATTTCTCTAGCAAATCATTTAGATTATGGGCACAATAATATTATTTTATATTATTCATTTCACTATTTTAGTAACATTTCTCATCTGTGACACTGACTTCCTGTTTCTTTTTCTTGCATTTAACCCATTGTCTCATGTGATGGATCGTGTAGTGAATAGATGCCATGAGAATGTTACAGAGCCAGTTAGATTAGATGATTTCATTTTGACTAGTATCAGTTTATATAAACAAAACTTTGCAAAGGAATTCTAACTTCATTCACAAATGGACCAGACAAGTGTTTGTGAAAGCCAGGGAGTAATTCTTAGATTATGGACCAACCTTGGTATGTGATGAAAAGATAAATTTCTCTTGTGATATTGTTCCTGTATCTCTGCCAAATATATTGTGTTTAAACAAAGAAACAAAAGAGCCAACATGGCTGCACTCTGAGTCACTACAACAATACATATCATAGAATTAATGTTTTCTAAGGCAATTTTACGTTTGATATACTTTCTGCCAGCTACTTTTTGGGTTATGCATTTGTTTTTATTTCAACCATGTCTTTGCTTTTAGAGATTCTCAGATTAAATCTATCAGCATATAAACATATTCAATTCCATCTTTGCAAAGTTGAAACTAGAGCATCTGTTAACTGAGCATTGCCTGTGGTTTTTATTAAAAGCCTTATATTTTAACACCTCAGCTCAGGTGCACTGCAACATAAAGGGCCATCTTTCTAATGTTATTTTTCTCCACAAGGGCAATCAGGCAAGGCTATGTGCTTGCTCCTTTACTGATCAATCTCTATCTGGCAGATTTATCCCAGGCTCTTAGCAAAATTGATGCATATCCACTAAAACTGTCAACATGGAAAATCTGCATTTTAATGTACAGTAATCCAGTGATGTAATGTTATTCCCTCAGTCAAAGTTTGGTTTATAGCAGCTACTGACCTAGAGCTGAACTTGTCAACTATTCTTTTTTTAAAAAAAACCCAATATATTATCTACCAATTAGGAGAAATCCAAGAACTTGATTTTTTTTTTCACAGCAGCAAGTCTATGGTGTTTAATAGAATTTACTCTTTAGTAAGTGTGTGGAGAATTGCAAATTATTATTATTTATTTGAAAATGTTTGAGAGAAAACCGTCAGAGCAATGTACTATGTAATTTAAATTCCCAGACTTGTCCAACTCAATTACTCTGTGTGGTTTTAAATAGCTTCAGAACTATGCATAAAACATTATGGTCAATAGTAGGGCTTTCTGGAACACATGGATTAAAAGTGCACTCAAATATATATATAATAGCTTCTAATCAAGCGATATTGCCATTGAGTTGTGGACATATAATTGCCATAATACAGTAATTAATATGGTAGTTATAGATCAAAAGATTTATTTCAATGTATGTATTATATTTGCCTAGTTTCTGATGTTCCATCAGAACATCAATAAAATAAAAAGATATTTAACATCAATAAGGAAACTCATTTTCTAAGGAATGTAGTAGCATTGAAAACAGATGGGTTTGTTGGTTTGTGTACTGGGCTTTTTTGCTATTCCAATAACAATGGACTCTGAGCTGCTAAATGCAATCAGGTAATATATGAGAATAAAAACAAAAATATTCCCCACACTGTCAGCAACCACAGAACAAGATATGAAGTCTTGAAGGCATGTCAAAACAACTGGATCTTATTTTTTGAAAACTCAGGAATATGAGCCAAACTAATCTGCAGTGAATACAATTCCAGAGATGTGGGTTTTCAGGAAGGCACAATAATCAAGGGACCTGTAGGAAGTTAAAAAAGAAAGAAAGAAATCAAAATGGTAGATGGGATTGCACGATTGACGCCATATGCCTTTTTCGTATGCATTGAAAACTTTTCTTTGATAGCAGAGTGTGGATGAACACTGATGACTTTGCCTGGATATACTTTAATGATGGCAAGTAGACCGTATAACTTGTTGACAATAAATAAACAATGGAACTAATTTTGAAAGTTGTAACTGATTTCAAAGACTTCATAATTACGCTATATGCAAGAGTCTATAAATATTACCTTCTGCAGAACCTAATCAAATAATTGCACTCCTAGTCTACATACAGTATATGATTTCATGTGTAGCATTGTCACCGGTCATTATCAATGACAAGAATTAATACAGATTTTACTTTCATCATTTCTAATGGAAAAAATATATCTTTTGTTTATACGGATATATTTAAAATAATACATTTGGGTTTGGTATATTATAATCTTTATAACAGTCAACTTCTTGAATAAATCCAAGCACTGGTTCTCCTGATCCCACTGTCAGAGAGAGCACATCTAGTGGTTACATGAGACAAGGCATTTCCTGTGGTGGATCCTGAAATACACCATTTCTCTGTTATTGAAATTGTGATTCCTGGGAAGCATACATTTTGTTTCCTTGGACATCTATGAGAAATTTCAGTGGCCTGTACATCATATGATTGCATACTTTTCTCTTCCTCCTCTTCTTTCTTCTTCTTTTGTTTGGCTTATGGATAATTTTAAGGCATTTTATGGTTGCTTTGGTGTTGTTGTATTGTTATTTTTCTTGGAATTTGCTTTCAAGTGCAGCAAAATGTAAACTTAAGTAAATGGACAAATACATAAAGACAACAAGTCAAGTTATATAATAACACCTTAGAACGAACTGCAACTTGGCTCTCTGAAATAAGAAATATCATTGCAGCTGATTTTATGTTGCAACGAAGCCAGTGAATTATTGAAGATTGTTAAGCTGCTTAATGAAAGTGCTTTGTGCTAAGTATATTTTGTTCTCTTGGTACTCATAAACAGAAGCATTATACCAGTAAAAACAACCGGTAGAATCATAATAAAATCAGCAGCAAAAGAATATTCAGCAAGTCTAAAATATTTACCAAAAAGGGTGAGAGGATGATCCCCCAAATGAGACATCACTACTAAAAAGTTTTTTCCCCTTGTGGTTACTGGCATCAAATATTAATATTGCAAAATGATGACGCATGTAACATATAATACAAATGTTAGTCCCAGGATTTGCGTGCTGCCATCCTTATGTGTGTGTTTTCCTTTACTCCACCCCCTCAATTATCTATTCTGCTGATATAATAGTAACTGTCAATGGAAGGGGTACAATGCTGTATTTTAAAAGGATATTTACTGTCCTCATTCCGTTCATTTGTTCTGATATGGCAAAAGTTCAAATGTATCTTAATTCTTTCTGGCATTTAATTAAAAATGCTGGAATGAAGAGGAATTAGCATGACTGCTGCCTTATT
Source organism: Protobothrops mucrosquamatus (assembly GCF_001527695.2). Taxonomy (NCBI): domain Eukaryota; kingdom Metazoa; phylum Chordata; class Lepidosauria; order Squamata; family Viperidae; genus Protobothrops; species Protobothrops mucrosquamatus. The sequence goes on from NW_015386522.1 coordinate 240,856, forward strand.
TTTATTTTATTGTCTTAGTATCTGATATGTTCTTTGATATATTCTTTTTGAACAATAGGGCTACCGGGATGCTAGCTAACAAACCTCTCTGTCTTTGTAGAAATAACTGAATCATCAAAAGATCCACCTGCCTAGTTTATTTGGCATTTTTACCCTGTTGGTATATTTCCATCTACCTTTCCTAATTTTTCAGTTATTATTTATTAATTTTGACAATAATACCTTTATAAATAATCTTGCAATATTGACCATTTCAGCTTACCCCTGGAATAGATAGCAGTTATATTGCTGCATATTTCTTGCATTAACAAGAAAGCATTATTTTCATTGAACTGTGTGCCTCATTTGATTTGTAAAGGATGTCACTGTGTATCAGATTACAGGTAAAAAAATTTTCTTCTTCTTCTTCTTCTTCTTCTTCTTCTTCTTCTTCTTCTTCTTCTTCTTCTTCTTCTTCTTCTTCTTCTTCTTCTTCTTCCTTTTCCTTTTCCTTTTCCTCCTCCTCTTCCTCATTTTAAGTTTAGTGTATCCTATCTTAGAAGGGTCTGCTCAAAAGAGGGATAGCCAAAGAATACTCTTGGATGCATTCCCATCCTTTTGTAAGCCTAAAAAAAATTTATAAATCTTTTTATATATTATACAAACTTAGCATCAAACAATTAAGTCAAGGATAACCTATTCTTTAATCCCTTCTGAAGCCCAGAATTAGAATATGACTTCTACTTAGGCACAGTAGAGTTCTACATTACCACCTACCAATCCCTGTTCTGAGGCCTGGTAGACTAAGCTGTACCCAGTGGAGCATAAAGTATCTAGTTATCTTTTCACCAACAATCTCAATATGAGCAATGTCCAGGGATAGCTAACTTGATGGCATCTTCTACACATTAATTCAACTTGTTCAGGTCTATTGAGGTTATACTGATATAACTTGTTCAGGTCTATTGAGGTTATACTGATATGGCTTATGTCTTAAAGAGGATGTCTTCAGTGAGTGTTCATTATCCAATCAATAGTTATGAAATGCAGTTCATTCTCTAAGGCTGGCAGAGGCTCCAATGAATCCTGTCTCAAGCATATGCACCAAGAAGTATAAAAAGGCTAATGGACCTTGTATGCTCAACTTCTTGTGAGGTTTACTGCAAAATGCTGGCTCTCCTTTCGGTTTGATGATTTTTAGAATGGGACCAAGTTGAGCTACCTCAGCTAGCTGACCCATGTTTACACCTTTTTCCATATCAGATCAATGCAAAGCCAGCAGAGCTAGGCATGTTTCACATCTAAAATGAATACATTTTTATAAATTAATAAATAAAAATAAAATACCAGTCACTGCTATAATACACTAGAGGGTACATTGCCTTTACTGAAGAACATTTTAAAGCATGACTAACCCTAGAAATAGCATTATACTGGAATAATCCAGTTTAATTTAATTTGTTCTCAACATCTTTTTGTTTTCTCTATTTCATTTTCCAAATAGTCAGGCAAGCAGAGCTTCTTAAATGCTTTATCGTTTGACCACTGAGGTCAGGCTGTGTGTTTCTGCCACCATGACAACCAGATGCAACTATGCTTACCATGATCAGTGCTGGCCATTAATCAGAGGAAAGGGTCACTTTTGCACAGTAGGCAGGGCACCACTGGAACAGTGAAGCTACAGTACATGAAGTGAACGATGTATGGTTTTAAAAATCCAGCAGCATTAAGACATTTGCTTGTTTATTTTTAAAGTATATTTCTTTTTTTCCAGCTGGAAGCTCTGAGTTGTTGTTGGTGGTTTTTTTTTAAAGAAAATATACATAACCTGCACCAATCTCTATGCTGTGTTTTCAGAGGAATAATGATATTATTTCTCATTTTGCAGTAATGGAAAGCTGTTTATTTAGGAAGATAGGAGGCGACAGACTTGTTTGTGACAAGCATATTGATTACTTGATAAGTCCCGTGCCTGGAGCAAAGGTTACAGACCTCATGTATCATGTAGATGTGCCTTTAGTTCATACATGAGAATGACATGAGGAGGTAGAATCAGCCACAAATCTTGAAAGCAGGACAAGATGTCAAACAAATGTTACACACAGAAAGCCAAATAGATACAATTGACCAATATCAATACCAAGTACATGAAGTATTAGTGTTCCTGGAAAGTATCTTTAGCTACTAGGGAAAAAAAATGGGGATATGCTGAGCTTGCATGAAAGGGTACCACTTGAGTAATAATGAAACTCTGTACTTCATTGGGAAAGAAGTATGATTAAGCTCACCAGCAGCCAGAGCTTTCACCTAAAGAGAAAGCCTTTAATATTGTGAAACTAGTTCTCTTTTACGAATTTAGCTCTTTTACGCATTTCCAAATTATTGCTTCTACCATCAGATATTTGCCATGTAGTTAGATTGGATCTATGTTCAAGATTATTTTATTTAAAAAGAAAACTCCATTTCAGGCAGTTTGGGGACAGGATGAACAAAATAATATTAGCCATGAATTAAAATAGAAGCCAAAAGAAGTAAAAATTTGTTAGCAAGATGAATTGGCTTTAAGATGTCAATTTAAAAGACTGAAAAGGGGTGTCATTTTAATCTACAGTGGCTGGAAAGAATAAGGATTATTTGAGATTGAAATTATTATAATGGCAGAAATTTCTGCAAACTTTCTAGAATTATTCCTGAGTATACTGAAGCTAAAGAGTAAAAAAAAAAAAATCAATATTGGTGTCAATTTCCGTGTGCATCATAATGAATATATTAAATCTGTTGAGTAAATCAGATGATTACATAAACTCTATATCGGGAAGCTAACTAACTAAAAGTGGAAGTACTTGAGATCATTGCTTAAAATAATATTCAGACAAACACAACAGAGGCTTGGTGATAAATCTTTCCAAAAGGACACAATTTTATTTTATTACATCATCATTAATAGCAAAAATGTGACTTAGGTCTCACTTAGCCAATGAAAATTAATATATAGCAAGTATAGTGCACAGTCACTCTTGCCCTAATCACGTCTCAGTTGGATTACTGCAACATGCAGTACATGGGGCTGCCGCTGAAGAGTATTCAGAAGTTGCAGCTGGAACAGAATGCAATGGTACAGAAAGTTTTGGAGGCCCCCTAGGATGCCACATATAACACAGCTGTTGCACAAGCTGTATTGGTTGCCAGTTTGCTTCATGGCCCAGATCAAGATATTGGTCATTACCTTTAAAGCCCTTTATGACATGGATCCAGGGTATCTGAGAAACCATCTCATCCCATTGAGATTAACCAGCCCCACTAGTTCCAATGGAAAGAGCTTGTTGTGGCCCCAGTCCATTAAGGAATTTCAGCTGGTGGGGTTGAGGAGAAGAGTCTTTTCTGCTGTGGCCCCACCCTGTGGAACATTCTACTGTCAGAGATGAGATTGGCTCCCATACTTCAGTCTTCCAGAAAGGTCTTAAAATCTGGTTTTGCCAGTTGACCAGTTGCCAGTTGGCTTCCCCCATTAGGGGAGCTCTTTGCTGAAGGTCTTGATGGGGTAAGAATCTTACCCCCTTGCCATCTATCCCCTTGATTTCACTTTTTATATAACTCTTAATTTTAATTGTTCTGTATATAGCTTTTTATCATCTGTAAGCCACTCAGAGTCACCTGATCAGTTAGCTGGGTAGGATCTAAATTTAATAAATTTAAAAAATAAATAAATAAATAAATATGACTGTGCAAAAATAAAGGAATTATGGCCAGCCAGCTGCTGCTGCCTTCCAAACCCCTTACTTTGTATATTGAACACAGAGATCTATTTATATGGTACCCTATAATCAAAGCAATTTAATTTATAGAATCAATTGTTATTCTTGAGTAATAGTCACAAATGCTCTTTCAAAACACCTTCTAAGACCATATATATTTTATATGGTTCTGAATTGATGACACACATTGTACAATTTGGTTTACATGGTTTGTGTTTTGCATGGTAAATAAGACAACTATAATATATTTATTTGGTGGGTAATGGAAATTCTGTGATATAAACATAGAGACTGCATCATCTCTTCAATTTAGTTCATTATAATGTAAAAACTAATGCATCTTGAATGCCAAGCTAATATTTGTGCTTCAAGTATAATTCCCAAGTGTCTTGATTATGACTTAGCTGCAGTGGTGTTACCTCTCATTTGCCAAATACTAAAAATAATAATTATCAGTCATTTTCAATATAACACTTTTCCTACTCCTATATTTATATTATAATAAAACTAATATAATCCATATGTTATTATGTTAATGTTATTCATATATACTTGCATCATGAATTTGTCAACACATAAGCTTCATTTTGATATTTGCTCAAGCTCCAAGTTAATCTCCTGTTGTGTGTTCTCAGATGTTTTAAAAGCCAGATTTCAACCTTGGGAGCAATTAACAAACGTGGCAAGTAACAGACAGAAGTGACAAAATTACATTGAATATTAATGATTCAGAAGCACTGTTTTTTCTGCATCCCCCACTAAGGAACTCCTTTTGGCATGCTGGAGGTATTACCATTTTAAATGGGATTTTCTACTGCTGTCGCCTTTAATTAATTAAATTTAATTTTGATTAAATATAAGCTTTTGTAAATTCCGTTCTTTTTAAGTTATGGTGAGTTTTTCTATATAGCTTCTTTTTACATCTGCACTGTGAAGGGTATCACAACTCATGATTTTTAACAGTGTGATGTAAATATTTTAAATAAAATATGCAATATAACTAAAATGACACTAGAAAAGGCTTTCCTTTGTGGAATAAGGGGGAAAAACTATTTTATCCTTCCTCTGCATTACCTATACCCATTTCCAATATTGCTCCAACTTTCTAGGATAAATTCTTGATAAGAGGCCTGTGATAGTGGAATGGGGATAACTTGAAAAGAAAACATATCTCTTCCACCAATGGAAGCCTACATGAGCATAAAGAGCCTTTTGGCATAGGAAGGATAGCAAATAGATGCCACTATCTTTTTCTTTCAGAATTTATTAGTTTAATTTTTCTTCTGTTTTTAATCTGCCCAGTGAAATAGTTGCCTGGACAGAATAAAAGGCAAATATAACAACCACTATAACAATACAATATAAAAATTCCTAAAGGCCACTGTAACTATATATCTTTAAAATAAGTTTAACTTACAACAATGGCAGAGAAGGCAAAATTAATGGCCTCATTAGAGGAAAGACATTGGCAAAATTAAACGCTAAATGGAAACCTTTTGTGGAGTTTTTGCAAGAAACAGAAAAAATACCATATGGATTTGATGATTGGTAAACATTATTGACTATTTGAAAAATGGATATTATAGTATAATATAGATCTATAGATCTAAACTAAGCTTTGCTTATATCTTTTATAAAAGATGTTGGAAATCACTTTCTTTTTGACCTTTTTTTTGGCTATATTTCTTGTTTTTTTTATTCCTATCCTCTACCATTCTCTTTATTTCTTGTTTCTGCCTATCCTTCTTTCTGATTATTTATGTTTATTAGTTTTTATTTTTTATGTTCTTCACAAAACTTATTAAAATTATAAAATAAGTTTATCTTCTACTTCTGCATTGTATTGAATTTATCTCTGGGTTTGTCTCTCAAGTACTTAGTAGTCTTAGTGTATTTTATATGAGGGGAAGTTGGTGGCAACAATTCAGGATTATAGTGGATTACACTGTTTAAGATATAATAGTCTATCCGTGATATATTTCTTGAAATATGCCCTTGAATGGGGCTTACTAGTGCCAATATTGTAATTTTTCTGAACATCAGTAAAATATTTTTATTCTCCTAGGATTTTTAAATGTATTTGCCTTTTATTTTATTACAGTCTCTCTTTTTTTGGTTCTCTGATTTTTGGAAATTGTTTTAAAAAATTTAATGTTGGATTAATATATTTAATTTTAAAAAGTGTGGAAGTTTTCAATTTAATTGATGGTGCCTTTTTCATAAGGCAGAATACTTGTACATACATTTTACGATACCTATTTTAGAGGATTATTACATAGTATATCCACCAATAATCAGCACTCAGATCAGCATAGATTAACTCCAAGATCACCTTCAGACCAACAATCAAGTAAGCAATACCCCAATCAAGAAACTGCCAAAGAGTCATTAGTAAACAGCCCAACCGAAGAATTCCTAAGACCCCCCCCCCAGACAGGCAAGACACCAGAATATAAACTGACAGCAAACAGCACTCCTTACTAACACTGATGATGTTACCTAGTTAGGGTAATGAAACGTCTGCAAAAAAACAAGCAAGCTTTTGTTATAATGTAAAGAAACATTTTTTTCTCTTTTTTTACAAGGTAATACTAATAGTATTGTTTAAACCAGGGAAGTTGTATATGCCCACTGTGTCTTTTTTGTTTTTAAATATATATTCAATAAAAAAAATTAAAAAAGGAAAAAAAAAGAAAACAAGCAAGCTCAGAGAGCACCAAGGACCCCTGATTATTACACAGGATCCAATCTGTGTCAGTCATAAGGACCAGAGGCTTAGTCTTCTGAGCTTTCGAACTGAATCCAAAAGCTCAGAAGACAAAAACTCTGGTCCTGATGACCAACTCAGATTAGATCCTGCAACATTATCCTGGGACACGTATATTTGCCTTCATTTGTAATTATTATACCTTCAAATGCTCCAGGAAGTTCCTAGAAATTCATATCATTTCTATAAATTCCTGATTTTGCATTTGAAGTTTAAAAACAGTTAAAACTGTAATTAGTTCTGATTTAGTCAGTCAATGCCAAAATCTATTGTGAGGATGAGTTTTATGTAAGAAGAACTCTCTGCTGAGTAAATTTTCTTTGGTTTCTAAAATCCTGCTGACACACCTCACGCTTTGAAGATACCATGTGGATTTTGAAAGATCCCTGGAGGTGTTAAAATCTATAAGCAAATGAATTAATTCCAAAGATATATCAACTCAGGGTACTAATGTATTCATCTGTGTCCTCAGAAAAACAATATCGTAATAACAGTTTAAGTTGCTGGAACAGTTTAGTAGGACTGTGCAATGATTTAAAATCTGAAGGGGAGAAGGTGAATTGGAAATTGTACTGGGTACACACATTGCACCTATTGACATATTTCAAATGTACCATTTCCTGCTGCTATATAATTAAAAGGTACCACTTTTTAAAGATGCTTCAAATTAGGTCTCCTTTCATCCTTCAAATCTGAACTGTTGTTTAGTTCTTTAGTATAACACTAGTTCAGCCTTTTTTCACCAGGCTTGCCAGATATATTGGGTTATTACTTCCTGAATCTCAAGGAAAATTTTAATGCAACATATCAGGGGAAAAGGAAAGTGGGGAAGGCTTGCCCAGGCCTTCAGATGAACTTTTTTGCATGGCTGATCCCATAGGATTAAACCAAGGGAGGTTAGGGCAGCATCCTCCATTGGGTTGAATACAGTTTGCTCTCCAATATATTACTTTAGGATTGCATCTTTAAACCAAATTTCCCAGTTTGTTATATATGTTGAATTTCAAATCCCTGTTAGACATCATGTTGGGGAAGGCTGTCATAGATAACATATGTAATTTCTGAGATAGCTTCATCACAAGGGGCATTTGTACTGTTCTGATGTATTCCCACGGTGTTATCTTGCTTTAGCGCCTACGTTGATTTTTCTTTTTGGTCAGCTTCAGAACAGCTGAACTTACAAAACTTAAATGTTACAACTTAGGAGTTCTTGGAAGAATGTTTGACTCACCCTGCTTTCTGTTTCTTGAGTTCAAGGCTCCCTAATAAATGCAGCTTGATTGTCCCTGCTTGTTTAGCAGTGTGCATCACATTATTGACTCGCTAGCTTTCTAGCTCTTGGGCACAAACAATCCATTATTCTTTCTCACCACATACACACACATAGCAAACTACAGTGCAATCTACAGTCATGATTGTAGCTGTTGGGAAATGCATGTGGCTGTAAAACTATGATGGGATGCTATGATATTTGCTTTCAATAAAAATTTATATGCAGGATCAATAACATGTTGATGACTAGAAGAGGGCCAGAATATTCTCTTTTGATAACTCAGGTTTTGAAAATAATGGTGCAATAAAGGCACATAGATTTTATTAAAAATATGGGGATCTAGCAATTTACTTTATCCCTTTTCCTATGGAGTGGAAGAAGATATGGAGATTTTTTTATTATTACTCCAGGAGCTGCTATACTTCAAGAGGCAAAGGACTCTTTCATCAAGGCTTCTGGAGACCACTTGATAGTCTTGGACTGCTCCAAAGTTGATCACACAATTGGTTTCAACATTCAGTCCTGATAGGTATTCTTAGAAATGAAAAGGGTTTTGATATTGACCAAGTTCAGTTACAAGATTGGAGAAAGCTGAGCAGAAAAACATGAGTCAGCCTACACTTACACTGAAAAATAGAAGCATAAGACTGAAATAGTCATTCAGTGCCTCTACCAGAAAGAGAGGACAAAAGAGGGAATGGATTGTATCTAAGTGTACAAAAAATCCAAAATTCTCAATTACCTCAAAGATTTGACACAACAAATGGATAGTTCATTCAACGTTAAAAATATCCATATTATATAAATAGTACATTTTTCATATAATTGTGAATGTTTCACGACTGACAGTCAGCTGCCTTGAAATGAACAGGTTCCACAAAAACATATTACCCTGATGAGCTTATTAGAGGCTCTAACCTACAATTTGTATTATTTCACTAATATAAAATGTTCCTATTTTCCCACATTTGGGTATTTGTTCTTATACAAAAGGATAATACTTTCTGGAAAACTGGGGTCATTAATCATGTTTAACATTTATTGGTCCATGACAAAAATGGTTGTGGCAAATGTCAGTTATTATGCAGATAAGCTTCCAATTGCTTCCAGCATCACCCTGTAATTACTCAGCTATTTCTCATGTGTGATTTATTGAATCAGCAATTTATGGAGATGGAGTAGCATAACCTAATTTATCCATGTAGATTCATTAAAATTTGAGACATGGAAATATGGTTCTTGTCACTTTTATGCTAGACTTTGTTAGCACTGCAACTTGATACGGGTCATTTAATTTGTCTATGCAGATCCATTCATGGCAAGTTTCAGGATCAGTGGCTGCTTGACAAGCGTGCCTTGGAAATGCTTCCTGTGGTATTCTCACTCCTGGATTTTAATTTTTCAACTTTAAAGAAAGATCATTGGGAGACTAAGAACAGCTGAGCCTAGACAAACAATTATTGTGAATTAGATTGCATAGCACAAACTTACAAAGGAAGTGATGAGATGGATAGTCATTTTTTCATAGATATAAAGAGTTAAAAATGGAAAAGCAGAGTTCAGCACTCCCTACAAGATGTAGTGCAAATATATGAATTTTAAGATTCATATTGATCTTTGCTACTTTCTGTAATTAAGTAGTTATATCAAAATTATGTGTGATACATCTCAGTTTTCAATTACATATGGCTTTCCAACAATTCAGATGCAACATAGCCTGTTAATTAAAAATAAATAAGCATAATACTTTGCTGAACTAGTTACAAATTATGCAAAAGCAGAATACACAGCAGATATCTAATCCAAAACTTATATTTCTGTTTTCTTTTTTATATTTACAGTCCTGGGTCGTATATATAGACATTCATTATAACTATGATTAAGGAAGTAATTTTCTCTTTCCTAGTTTACCTAAAATAATAGATGGTAAAATCCTTATATAACAGATTCCCATTCAATGGACTTTAGATTCAATGGGCAAAACATATGTTGGGGTACAAATGTTATATGTTTGTGTATGAAGTTGTATGTAGTGGATTGATAACACTGAGTAAATGTATGGTTTTCAGGTGATTGTATAAACCAGAAATGAGGAATATATGTCTAGTTGAAGCTACTGGGGGTACAGTTGTGTAGGACCTAGTGGACCAAAGGTTGCTTAACTCCCATATTATAATTGGTTTGTGTGTGTAGATGTTTGTATGTGTGGTATTTTACAAAGTGAAAAAAAGAGATTGAATCACCATGGAAACTAATAAGACAGGGGAGAGAGAGAGAGAGAGAGAGAGAGAGAGAGAGAGAGAGAGAGAGAGAGAGAGAGAGAGAGAGAGAATATCAAAGCTTCACAAGAGTCTAAGAACAGAAATGGACATATTTATTAGACAATGCAGAAAAGCAGTGCATTTTGCTCTTTGAACTATTTTATTTTCCTGTTTAATAGCATTCCATCAAAAAATATTATCTAAATGGGTAAATTATTGCACAAACTCCTAACAATGTCATAATTTTAACATGTTTATGCAAATCATCAACACAGATGAGGGAATATTTAAAATTTATTGATTTATTTAGATAAACAACTAATTCTGAACAGTAGCACTTCTCCTTAAATAAACTGTAAACAAAATACAATCAGCCATATAATTGCAATTTAAGATCCTGGAAATGGTTGCAATCTACGCTTATCCCAATTGAAACCTTCTCCATTATTAAAGATATTAACTTTTCATTCAGCCTCTAAAGGCTTCGCCTCTAAAGGGACTACAGATGTCTGGAGGACTGTCGTTCCACCATAGTAGGACAGAAACACAAATGGCATCTGTGGTCACTATAGACAGCCCATTTCCCCTCTTGGAGCAAGCCAGAAGAACAGAAAGCATGGGACTTTGGAATCTTCAATTCTGAAAGTTGATTCCCAAACAACCCTCATTTAAATTCATACCAAAGAACAACACAGAAGCAAGCATGTTCGACATGCTGGCTTTATAGTATAACATTAATTTAAAATATGGGGTGCCTTTAACCTTGCATATATTTATGATAAAATTGTATGGAGCTGAATTTAGCTTTCATTTTACTTAGGAAAACAGACAGGAAGTGGAGCAATTCCTTTGGTTTCAGGAGTTTCTTTCAAGTATGATTAAAACTGCCTAAAACTCATGATCATAAGACATTTAACTTTTTAGAAATATCATGGTTTGGGAAAAACAGTTCATCTAGTAAAGGATGCTGATGCTTATTTTTGTTGTTTAATTACATGAAAATCTTTGAGAGATGTTATCCTTAATTAAATCTGACTACAAAGAGTTTTTCTTTCCTCTTTAATTTGCAGTTTAATAGATTTTCTATTGCTAAATTAGTTTGGACTTCCCAAATATTATCTTTGGAAACCAGCAAAACATTTCAGTTATAAGTACAAGATATCAATTTTCCATTATCTCCATATCAAACATTTATTATTTATTTTTTTTTCAAAATTTTTTTTATTGTTTTCAACATAAAAAAAAAGCACATCACAAATACATCACAATTGATTTAAACCCCACCCCACCCCCCACCCGGACTTCCCAAACCTAATCCCAGGATACTATTCAACTAAAAGTAAACTTATATTAATATCCCTAACTCCACAAAATGTTATTCTACATAAGTAGGTGAAATATATATATATATATATATAAAAAGAAAATTTTTATCTAAAAACCTAACTTATATTCCACCATTCTATGCTTATTTTGAATATAAACAATCCATCTTCTCCATATTGATAAAAATTGTTCATTTGAATGATCCTTCAAATAAGCCAAAATCTTTGCCATTTCAGCAAGATGCGAAACCTTCAATCTCCAGTCCTCTATTGTAGGTAAAACTTTACTCTTCCAGTTTTGAGCTATCAACAAACGGGCAGCAGTTAAACAATACAACATCAAATTCGTTTCTTTTACATCCAAATTATGTGTGATACCTAGGAGAAACAACTGAGGCAAAAAAAAAATTCTTCTTTT
>NW_015386522.1:254695-285698 GCF_001527695.2 Protobothrops mucrosquamatus
GTTAAATCTGGTCTGAACTTGTTTGCGTTTATAGGCGTTATTCATGGCAATTAGTATTCCTCTTAGATAAGCCTTTCCAGCATCCCATACAATATTTATAGAAGTTTCCTTATGCATGTTAAGTTGAAAGAACTCTTCCATAGATTCCTTCAAAGCCTTAACTTTATCCTCATAGTTAAACAAATTTTCATTTATTCTCTAAGATTTCCTCTTTATTTTTTGACCAATCTCCATCCAGACCATACTATGATCAGACAAGGTTCTAGGAAAAAATTTTGTTTTATTACAATCCGTAAGTAAGTCAGTCGATATCAAAACAAAGTCAATCCTTGAAAAAGAGTCATGTCTATGAGAAAAAAAAGTAAAATCACGTTCATTGATATGTTGTGACCTCCAGGCATCCATTAATTCTAAGTCATCTTTCATAGCAAAAAAGGACTTAGGTAATCTGGAAAGGGTTACATCCTTAGAAGTTGTTTTTTTATCTTTTAATGTATCCAGAACCCCATTCCAGTCTCCCATAACAATCAAAGAGTTATAGTCCAACGCCACAATTTTTGATGACTTTTGAGTCATCTTGATCCTTGTAGAATTTTCCAATTATTTCTAACATTTCCTATCTTGTTCTACATACAAAGCCAGCTTCATGTTTTAATGCAAAACCTTCTTTCTAGTATTTATAAGCCTTTAAAGTATTTTAAATCTAATGACCAGAATTCCCCTTATCTCAACTTCACCCTTAAACCCTCTAATTAATAATGTGAAACCCCCTCTAATAAGTCAAAACCCCAATTTTCTTCAACCTTACTCTGGCTTTCTTCCTTTGCCAACTAGGCTTCCATATCAGTGCTTTTAAATCATCAAATAAATCTCTATAATTATATATGTTATTTGAAATAAAGGAGACCATTTAATTGCCATTTTTTTGGAAGGACTTGCCCATTTGTAGTCGTTAGGTTGTCTCCCTGTTATTCCAATTCCCCATGCTTGGCCTGATATGTTTGCCTTCCATTCAATCTGTTCTTCTTTTTCAAATTTCTTCTGGTTTATATAGAAAGTCATTTCTATTTTCAGTGTTGTCACTTCCTTTTCTGGATTTTTCATCAGCTGTATTTGTTGGTCAATTGAGTCCTCTGTCTTAATATTTGATTGTTCCACTTCTTCTGTTATCTTCTGCATTGTAGGTTCTTTGGTTATAGTCAAAGTTTGGGTTTGTGTATCTAAGCTGGCGTCTCGATCTTTTATGTTAGGTCTTATTTTATCACAAGCTGACAGAATGGTTTCATGTATTGCTTTCAATGTGGAAAGAATCTTTTCCTGGTCTTCATCCATCTCTTTCACGTGTTTATAAATAGTCTTTTTAGTAAAAGTTGTTTATCAAGCAAGATTTTATAATCCAAGCTATTTTAACATCTTATATAGTGACCAATATTCCTCAAATCTAGAGATAGAGAAGCAGTTTCCCACATATAACTCTGAGAGTCAGTAAAGGTTTACATTCACAGTTCAAGAAAGCCAGTTATGCCACCCAGCTGTTCTCTTTCAGTTAAGTTTCTCACAGGTGGTGCCAAGGTCAGAAAAGTCTTATCTAATGTCTGGGCTTCAAGACAAGTCTTTTTTGTTGTTGTTAGTTGTGAAGTCATGTCTGACCCATCGTGACACCATGGACAACGTTCTTCCAGGCCTTCCTGTCCTCTACCATCTTCTGGAGTCCATTAAAGCTCACGCCTACTGCTTCAGTGACTCCATCCAGCCACCTCATTCTCTGTCATCCCCTTCTTCTATTGCCTTCAATCTTTCCTAGCATTAGGCTCTTCTCCAGTGAGTCCTTCCCTGAGTCTCTTTTAGGAAATAACAAATTGTAGTACCAAACTTCGTCACAAGATGTCAACGATGCCATTTAAGGTTTTTTGAGTCCAAAATTTTTACAGTCCTTCCTTTTTCCAATTTTATTTCTTTCTTGTAGATAAAAACAAGAGTCTCCAATAAAAATAGGAAAATTTTTGGTCCCCAAGTTTCAGGAACATATAAATCCAATTAGATTAAAGTTGTTCTTTTAATGCTTTAATGGGTAGTCAGATGCAGCTATTCTTAGAGCATGGGATAGGAATTCCCTTCCCTCTCTCCTCACAGGGGGAAAGATACTTCAGGTAGCTTTTACAGGAAGAGAAAGTATTTAGGGCAAAGAGAAGATCAGATCTCACCCAGTTTCATCTGCGTTGCTTTCAAAGTGCTTGGTGGTAAGTTTGACTTTGGCTGTCTGCAGCCTAATGATGGGCCATATTGCTATGGCCGGTCTTTCCTCTGCCAGTTTGGAGGGCTGCCCCGGATAAAGTGGAAGGGCTGCCGCCCCCCCCCCCCCCCAGCGATCAAGCGGGGATCCCCTCCTTGCTCGTCGCCCATACAAATGATTAATATACTATTTTAATCAAATTTATTCTATTTTTAATAAAAATGGAGTCTTGGCTGATCCTCCTATCTTCTATTAAGCCTAATACTGCTCTTCTAATCAGAGAAAACTGTGTTATCTTTGTCTTCTTAAAAAACAAAGTATTGTGATTCAGATGATAATGTGTTTCTGTCTCCCAACACTGTTTCATTGATAATTTTTCATTTATAATAGACTTCCAAGCAAAAATGATAATATGTGCAAAGGCTGCTATGTGGAACTGATAGAAGTTCCACATACAAGGCAGATACAAGGCTATAGAGCAGAGGCGCCCCAATCTCTTGGGCACCAGGGACCGGTTCTGTGGAGAGAGGTTGTTCCACGGACCAGAGGGTGCGTGGTTTCACATGCTGCCTACATTCCATGGATGAGACTTTGCTTGTTTGCGCAGCCCAGTTTCTGGCATGCCGTGGCCCAGTGCCAGTCCATTGCCTGAAGGTTGGGGACCCCTGCTAGAGAGACACCACACTGTGATCTTTTTGTAGAAGAGCTAATTTAGCTTTAGGAAAATGAGATCCTAATCTGTGAATGATAAAGGATTATTCCTTTGGACTTCATTGTACAATTGGATCTTCCAGGAGTACCAGTCCCAGCACTCCCTAAAAACCTCCCTTTTAGAACTACAAGGTAGGGCTCAGATATATTGAAGACTCCAAAACTGGAGGCCCAAGATTTGGCCACAAAATCATTGTCAACAGCAACTGAGAAATCATCTCGACACCTTATAAACATCATCTAAGCCAACTGATATGATACATTTTGTACATACAGTACTAGAAACTTGTCACATATTAAAGCCAGTCTCCACATAGGAATTGAAGGTTGTAAAAGGAAAAGAAAATGGAAAGGTAACTTTGGATTCTAACCATCAGCACCTAAGACAATAAAAAGATCAGAGTGGTCCTAATCAAGATAATTTACATCTGCTGCAAGTCTATTAAATTCTGGTTGCCATACACTTCTTGAATTCTGGGTCAATTGTGTAAAAGGAAATTTACAAACTGATGGGCTTGCCACATATTTCAGCAACAGGCCTATTTCACATCCAATTTCATCACCAAAGTGGTCAGGATATGCATATATAGCCTGGAAGGACTGGGGAAAGCTTTGAGACCTCACCTTCAGCATCTACTGCTCCAAAGAGTCCTATCTCAACCAGGTTCTGTGACACAATCATGAAGCCAGGAAGCTTTCTGCTGCTCACTCTGCTGCTCTTCTTCTTGTACTCCAGTAAGTTCTGTCCAACTTTTCTTCTTCTGTTGAGAGATTTGAGGGCCCCTTTATCCCCAGGAAAAAAGACACAATAATCCACAGATATCNCGGGGCTCCGGAGGAGTTCTCACCTACATCGTCCACAAGGGACGACTCGGGAACTCAACTCCTACCTCGGGCAGCTCACCTTTCCCCCTATGCCCAGGGGAAAGGTATCAAGCCGTTTGACAGCTGATGCAGGCTGTCAAAACGGCTTTTACGCAGAAACAGGCGGGAGCAGCAAACAGCTGCGTCCAGCGAAGGCGCCAGCCACCGGAAGTCTCCATATCAAACATTTATTATTGTCAATAAATTATTTCATATTGAATTAATATATAATAAAAATTAAAAAGAATTTCATATGAAAATAAATTACTATAAAACTGCAAATGAATGTTTTAAAATTAGCAGTAGGAAAAACAATTATCTAAGCATCATTCATATCAAAAATTCATACTGTATCAAAATTGGAAAAGAATTCTAGCACCAAAAGTGCTATATGAAAATCTTAAAATTAATATTATATTATCAAATAGATAAATGATAGTTTCTTCTAAAATGTTTTGAAATGTTTAAATAATTGCTATTTAAAATTAATGAAATAGTATTATTTGTTCTTTAAACATGCACATCTTATTCTATCAGTTTTCAGTTTCTTAATGTAGATTACTAATGTCAGATGGATCTATCTGCTGGATTCTCTCTCTTTTAAAAGAAGAAAAAAGTGTTTGAAAAGTAAGGAAGTAAAAAGAATGGATTTTCTCTGTGAGACTTATTGCTAAAATTTAACCTATTTTCTTCTTGCAGAATGAATTTCATATCATAAGAAGCAGATACACGTTTCTGCTTTGAAATATTGTGACAATATCCTGAACCAGAAAACTGAACCTGAACTCTGAATTAAATCATTGTACACATGGTCTAGTTCAGAGATCCCCAACTTTTTGGGTTACATGGAAAGAGGTTTTTCCATGGACCAGAGGGGACGTGGTTTGTTTGCTGCCTGCATCTCGCGGATGGGGCTTTGCTTGTTTCTGCGGCCTGGTACTGGTCCACGGACCAGGGGTTGGGACCCCTGGTATAGTTAACAAGTTTCATATTTCTGACAAATATAGATGAAACCTGTAACATCGAATTAATCATACCTATACTTTATATAAGTATACTTATATAAGTATACTTTTAATCTTCAGTTATTTGTTGTAAGTGTTGTGTCAAACCATGTAGCAATCTAGTTAGTCAAGGCTGGATGATAGATTTCTGAAGTTTTAAGAAAAAATATTTTTTTAAATTATAAACTGGGGTAAGCTGTTGTTATTACCAGAGGTGAAATGTATGTAAAGTCAGAATTAGGGGATTTTGAGATTTTTTTTTTAACAAAAATTCCTCTAGACTTTCTTTACATGAGTGAGTCTTATGGTGTTTAAGCTATTTTTTGCCCCCTATGAGCCTTGTTTTGTATCTTCATTTTCCTTCACTTCATGATTCCAGCTGATAGGGGTCACACACTAAAGCCTATTTGGTCTAGTAGTGGTTGAGGCACCTGGCTAGAAAGCAGGGGACCGTAAGTTCAAGTTCCGCCTTAGCCATGAAAGCCAACTGAGTGACTTTGGGCCAGTTACTCTCTCTCAGCTCAACCCATTTTCCAGGTTACTTGTTATTGTGGGGAAAATAGGAAGAGGAATGAGTGTTGGATATGTTTGCCACCTTGAATTATTTGTAAAACTAACAAAAGCGGAGTACAAATTAAATAAATTAATAATAGCATTGTGCTATTACAATTTATTTTATTCAACAATTATGGATGTCACTTAGGAATTAGTGAGATTCTGTCTCTTCATTCTGTACTAAAGGCATAGAATGAACTCAGGTTCTCCACAATTCATTTCATTGCCTTAGTTTCATTCATTAAAGTTTAAAATGTAATTGAGCACCAAAGAACAATGAAAGATTTGGAAATTGAATTCCAGATCAGTAAATCTGCCTTTAGTGCTATCAGAATTTCTTGGAAAAAATGACTGCAGGAAGGAGAGGGGGAGGAATGTGAGTGGGACCCTCCAGTTATGTCTCATTCAAAGTGCATTTTTGCTCCACTTTACTTTGGTGAACAAACAATTCTATGGCACAAGAATATCAGATAGAAGGTTTGATATTTTAGACAAATGCAAAATTATAAAAAAGGCATAGAACATTTTGTTCATTTTCTTCTTGGCAATATTTCAGTAGGTTTAACAGTTACATGAAAGAAGGATATTCAGCAGGCTCAGGGTTTGTTTGTTTTTTTGCCATGTAAATCAATGTTCAATTTGGTCATGGTCTGGTAACAGTTAAAGCCATAAAAAGCAATGGTAGACAACAGGGATTTCCTAATGAAACTGAAGAAAATTGAAGATAAAAAATATTTCACGATGTTGGTTTTCTCTATTGTATTATATACCATTCAGGAAAGATATAAAAAACAGTTACAAGATGTGGAAGGGATCACATTGAACTAAAATTATATGTTTTTCCCCAGAATTATCTTCAGTGAAAATATAATTCCTACCTGTGTGTATGAATATAACCATTCATATACATAAGCTTGGAGAAACAGGTTACAATGGATTCCATGGACTGGCATTCTTCAGCTTCACTGCCTTCGGGATGAAGATGGAATATATACTAATGGGGCCCTCTTTGATGAATGAAGGTCTCCCTCTGTGCTCAGTTCCAGTTCATGGATCTTCTTCCATGGATGCTAGAGGACAAGACAAACAAGGCACAATGGCAGACAAATGGCAGCAGATGCAATTCTGTTTTGTTGTTTCATATTAATGATTTATATCAATGGATTATATTAAATTCACATTACGTTATGTTTCAAAATTACACATGCATTAATAAGGTGAATAGAAAACCCAATAAGAATCATGGAAAAGATTGCAGGGAGGGGATTTGCAGGTGATAAAGAAGGCCAGAAGGAAGAGAATGAATAAATCATCACAGAATGGCAGGACCTTGAGATACAAAAAGTACATTAATTTGGGAATTTTGTCCTCAATAATAATGGACTTGGAGCAGAGAAAAGGACCATTAGAAGAAAAGGAAGTGCATTTGTTTTCAAGGGCAATGTGTGCCTAGAAGCATAGAAAAAGAGCCATCTAAAGAGGGCTAAGGGGTAAATATAGAGTTGTCCTAGGACAGAAAAGAACATTGCTGATAGTTTTACTTCTGGAAGGATAACCAACCAGCAAAATGTAAAAAAAAAAAGGAATCTGAAATGCATTAAGAACCTGAATTATGTATTATGAGCCTGCACTAAGGGCCTGACCCACAGCTTACTGACGTCAGTAGAAAAACCTCCCACTTACTCAGTGTGACTGAAGTCAGAAAAGTGACTGACTCTTTTTTAAAAGAAAAACATATGCTAATAAATACAAAAAAGAATAAATGACCAGTAGAAGGAAATGTTTTAAAGTCCGTCTTTTTAATAAAATTAGCCAAGTGTTAAGAATTAGAATGATTCAGGGTTTTTTTAAAAAAAAACAAAACTTTAATACTCTCATTGAATATAATTAGATGCAACCACTCAGCTTTCAAAAATATTTCAAGAGTATTTTGCTAACCAGCAATGTAATATACTGTAGATGCCAGGAATGTATATGTTGGGGGGGGCAGGGGCAAGAGATTGTATGTGCCCACAAAGGTAGCCAAAGGTACAGAATACATCACAACTAATAGTAAATCAAAATAGCTTAAGCTATTGCTATAACAACAAATGCTTTTGTATGTTATATCTGTTTTTCAAATTTACTTTTTCATCTATATAGCTATATATCCCTCCTCTCCTCAGGGCAATAAAGATAGTAATAATGGCATATAAGAAAATCATAAAAGAATGAAATCATTATTTTTTTTAAAAATGTGAATAAAGATGATAATGGAACAATAGAGTTAGAAGGGACCTTGGAGGTTTTTTAGTCCAATCCCGGCTCAAGCAGGAAACCCTATACCATTTCAAACAAATGGCTGGCCAATCTCTTCTTAAAAATCTCCAGTGTTGGAGCATTCACAACTTCTGGAGGCAGGTTGTTCCACTGATTAATTGTTCTAACTATCAGGAAATTTCTCCTTAGTTCTAGGTTGGTCCTTTCCTTGATTAGTTTCCATCCATTGCTTCTTGTCCTGCCTTCAAGTGCTTTGGAGAATAGGTTGACCCCCCTCTTCTTTGTAACAGTCCCTCAAATATTGGAACACTGCTATCATATCACTCCTCGTCCTTTTCATTAAGCTAGACATACCCAATTGCTGCAACCATTTTGTGTATGTTTTATCCTTCAGTCCTCTAATCATCTTTGTTGCTCTTCCTTGTACTTTTTCTACAGTCTCACCATTTTTTTTATATTATGGCAGCCAAAACTGGATGTGATATTCCAAGTATGGTATTACTAAGGCATTATAAAGTGGTATTAACACTTTAATACCATGATCTTGATTCTATCCTTCTATAATGCAGTCTAAGATTGCATTGACTTTTTGGCAGCTGCAGCACACTGCTAGCTCATATTTAAGTCCACTAGAACTCCAAAATCTCTCTCACAGTTACTATTGTTGACCTACGTATCACCTATTTTATATCTATGCATTTGATTTTTCTTGCCTAAATGTAAAACTTTACTTCTCTATACTGAATTTCATTTTCTTAGATAGGCCCAGTGTTCAACTCTGTCAAGATCCTTCTGTATCTTGAGTCTATCTTCTGGATTATTGCCTATTCCTGCTGGCTTCATGTCATCTGCAAATTTGATAGGTTCCCCTTCTATCCTCTCATCTAAGTCACTGATGAAGATGATGATCAACAATTTCACTGAAAACTACATTATCTTACTAAAAAAAAATAAAAATGATAATGCCATCTTGTAAGACAAATTTTGTCCACTCATGTAAGAGCCATCAATGGAAGGCCAACTTAGGCAACAGGATGTCAGTGCTAAACATTTGATTACACTTTCCTCTGTCTAGAAATTTAAGTTGGATTTATGTTGCAGAAATAGCTTTCTGATATTAGAACTGAAGTATTAATTCCAGTAAAAGGCCTATCAATGCCAATTTTGCTTGACTCTAAAGGCCTCTCATTCATATAGTTTTGAGCCTCAATAAGTTTCTCAAAGGTTAGGTGGAAACTGATTTGGTCATAAAACAGAGGGTAATAAACAATACAAAGTTTAAACAAAACCACTGAGAGAATAGAAAATCAATAGCAAGTAGTCATTTTACAAGACAGATAAATAAAATGCAAGTACTCTGGGATGGGCAGATGGTAGACATGTACAAACACACACACACACATACACACACACACACACACACATACTCCCCCACACACACACACAGATACAGAGAGAGAAAAATAGCATCCCATGATAAGTTCAAACTTTCAAATTCAACTTCTGGAAGAACTGATAATTCCATCTCTCTCTCTCTCTTTCTCTCTCTGTGAATGACAGCGTAGTGGATGACAGGTTATAAGGCAATCATGAAAGGAAATTATAATTTAAGAGAAAATAGGAAATCAATACTGCTAATGTGGATTACCAAAAGACACCACTTGAATATCCAATGACTTTTCAGAAAAGAACTATATGAGGTTAATGAGGCACCTCAGTTAGAGTTCCCACCTGTTCTGTACTCACTATGTCACTGTATTTCCCACTGCAGCTCCAATTAAATCTACAAAAAGAGTATAACTGCTTCATCCTGTGCAGTCTTTTTGAGATTTTTGGCTATGATGCCATTAAATACACTAGGTCTTATATTGCTTCCCTTTGGAGCATCTTGCTATGGTTCCTCATGAAAAAAAATCCAACTATTAAATGTAACTATGATGAGCAGGTTATTTATTTATTTTCCACATTTTTTATAAACAATTCAAGGCTGTTGACATACCAACACACCTTCCTCCTCCTATTTCCTCCACAACAACAACCCTGTGAAGTGAGTTGGCCTGAGAGAGAGTGATTGGCCCAAGGTCATCCAGCTGGCTTTCATGGCTGAGGCAGAACTAGAACTCACATAGTACAAGTAGTCTTCAATGCATGACCACCACTGAGCCTAAAATTCTTGTTGCTAAGTGAGACCATTGCTAAGTGACACCATTGTTAAGTGAATTTTGCCCCATATTACAACCTTTCTTGCCATAGTTATTAAGTAAATCATTGCAATTGTTAAGTTAGTAACATGGTTGTTAAATGAAAGTAGTTTCCCATTGACTTTGCTTGTCAGAAGGTCACAAAAGGTTACATGATCCTGGGACATAACTATGAGTCAGTTGCCAAGCAGGCAAATTGAGGACTACCTGTACAATTATTTTTGGCTACTTACCTCATCCAATTATTTTTGGCTACTTACCTCATCCAATCAAGTTATAATTAATGTTTTATCAGTAGCATTGTTTTAGTTGTCATTATTCTAATAGCAATCACAAATCTGACTAGAGTTCATTTTATGTTATATCTTTTCTGAATTGAAAAATGGCCACAAAATCCTGATGCAAGAATCTCTTCTGAAAAGAAGAAAATACAACTTCTGTATATTGTTCACTTCTGAAGTTAAGGAAGGGAAATCATTGCTTCTAGTAATTATCCAACTTAACATTTGAAATCATAAAAATCAGCTGTAACATGACTTAATAACTTTCTATTCTTCATATATCTATGGTGAACATATTTTCTTGGAAAAAATAAAGGACAAATCTTAAAGAGGTTCATAAAGATAAAAGGATTAAAAAAATTAATTGTTTTTGTTTATAATTTTGCTCTGCATAGGAAAATTCAAAAGCAGAACCAAGAAAAGGCAGATCCTAATAAAAATATCTAAAATCAAACAGAATATGTAAATTTATTTTAAAAAGACAACTCAGTTTCCATAATTTTCCTGTGAATGTGAAAAACTACATTAAGAGGTACCATTTGTTAAATAATCAAATAAAGAACAAAAGTGAGTTTCTGAAAAATACAGTAAGTTTAAAGGACAACTTTCTGAAATAAAGGACCATCCTTTATAATAAAATTGCAAGTTGAATGTACAGATCAAATTTTTCATTCACTTTGGAAAGTTAAAAAGATTTATATAAACTGGCAAAATTAAGCAGAATAAGCACCCAAAGACAGCTGTTTCACAGGAAAATGTAGAAAACTTTACTTATTGGTCAAATTACAATTATTCATAATAAACTGTAATGGTGAATGAATAATGCACTAGATTCTCCTTTATTCTTGGCAAAGCTGGCTTTGATTTTGAAAATCCTGTGAAAGTCCATACAGCATACAGCTTCTTGTTTGGCAAATACATTTTCTATTTCGATCAATACTCTTGTTTCACTGAAGTGCCTTTGAGGGTTGTCATTATCCATCCAGTTCTCTACTCCCAATTGTGTTTCTCTTTTGAAAGGGCTGTGCAGTTTAATGAAAAAGCTGCCCAGGCCGATGCTACGAGATTGGTACCAGACAATGAAACCAAATGAATTCCCAGGATGCAAAGTATCATATATATGGTTATATAAGCTTCAGCATTCATGCATCCAATAATAAACCTGGATAGAACTATCAAAAAATATTTTGTTCCCTGAACACTTTCTAGTAAGTACATAAATACAAATCCAATTATGAATTGAATCAAGTGGAGTTCACCCATCACTCCTTTAAGGATTTGACATTTTTCAGCAGTAGACTCTTTGGAGGAAAGAAAATAGCCTTAGCATCATAAAGCAATGATTTCAAGTATTTGTTCTGCAGAATGATCTCTGCTTAAGCATGTAATACAACAGGCAGATGGCTTGCCGAGCTGCACCACAGCATGCCATTATTGCCCCAAACTCAGTACATGACAATTATTCTACATCCAGTCTTCATCTACTCAGGCTGTCAAATCCATTTACATGCAAAGTTGAAAAGTCTCAGGTATCCTTAGCACATAAACCATTGTTCTACCATATGTCTTAGCTGTCTAAATATTCCACACATCTGTCATTCATCAATTCATTTAGAAATCAGGGAGTGATTTCATTCTAAACAACTCTATCAAATAGTAAAATAATAATTTCAAAAATAAAGCATATATTCACTTTTAATAGAAAAAAACCCTCATTTTAGTAGGCTTATAGCTGATACATACTTAAAAAACATTAACAGGGGAAAAGACAGAAAGGAAGGTTGTTATTGCAGCACATGGGACATGTATACAAAGCTTTAAGCATCATTGACTAAATTCTCCCTTATTTAGGGAGTTTTTAGATATTCAGCTGAGATTCTTTTATTGAAGCAGGATTTGGAAGCATATGTTGTTTAAATTGGTTAAAACCCAGCATACAGGAACAGCTGGAGAGAAATCAAGAACAGTTTTCTTTAAATTTTATAAAAATTGAACTCTTTCTGGTTTGATCAACAAATACTAGTAACTATACTATTTCCATTAATTTTCTTTACTCCTCTTTTTTTGCCTCTGAAACTCTTTCTCTGGTTCCTAGGCAACCATGATAACATTTTTGCATATGAAACTAAAATATTCTTGATTCCAAAATGATTCTTTCCTATAAACAGAAAATGATCCTGGGGCTTTCAAATGGCTGCAGTAAATTTTCTGCCAAATACTTGCAACATTATGAGCAAAAATTACAAAGATATAGTAAAAATATCAGAATGCACAACTAGATTTTTAGAAAGAAAGAATATTTGATCTTGGATTGAAAAAGATACTAAGAACAACAATGTTCCACTTTTACTTTGAAAGTGAAAAATAAAAACCCAAATGTTTATCTGGCAGTCTAGAAATTCTCCCCATAATAAATATTTTCACTTAATATTTGATAATTACCAACTTTGTCACAAAGTTGAGTGAGATGTAATGTACAAGATAATCTGGAAAATGAATGGATTTAGAAAGATGGTATCCAACATCAGACATCAAACAATGCTGATCAGACAAGTTTCATGAACGTGACATGACAATAAAATGGCTTTGTTTCTGCAACTTTTTAATTCAGTCAGGCACTAATACAATCAAATCCCTTTGTTAACAGTTTGGGCAACAATTATCATTCTGTGACTGTGGAGTCACAATCCACTTCCTCTGGGAAGTCCTTGGTGCCACATTAGTCTGTACATCAAGAAGATTTTGAAAAGGCTTCATGGTATCATTACATCATTTTCCCCTGGACAGACAAACAGCATTGGCTATCACTGCAAAAAAATCAGTTTAGGGAAGTGGTGTTCTGTTGTTTGAGTTTTATAATGGTATTTCTTGAAGGATCAAGAATGCAAAATAGAGCAATTTACAGAATTGGATAATAGGCTGTATTTATTTACTTTTATGCAATATGGTTTTGCTTTGGGCTTAATCCAACCCTTTTGGAATTAAAATACTGGATCAATTAACCCCTTTTTCCATGTTGTCCAATAATTATCCTATTACCCACTTAAGCATATTATGAAACAAAGTCATTGATTCTTAGGCTCACAATTACTTCCTCCTTTTTTCTATTTACACTCTCATTTCTTAGCTTCTTTCTATGTTTTTGTACATCATAGATTTTAGTGACCCATGAAAAATCATTTGATCCTTTCACAATGAAAGAAGAGCTAAACAGGTAGTGGGAGTATGTTTCAATCTCTTGAATAGCTTCATATTTTAAAAATAAACCTAACAAAGATTTCAACTTAAGCTGGAAATAATTCTTAATCTAATATGCAGACTGGGTTTCAATTCATTTATGCATAGAATTTATACTTCAACTTTATGAGAAACTTAAATCAAAATAGATCCTTAGTTAGATCATTAGATTTATGTATGTTTATTATGGTTCCTAATAGTCACTATTAGGTTAAATTTAATAGTGACCCTTACTTTTTAAACATGACATATTCTATACAATATACGGTACATTACCCATTTATAGCTATTTAATGATAAAATAGAAAACCTAACCCTAACTTCCATGGCAGTTCTAAACCCCTGGCTCATTCATTTGTATTATGCTCTTTTATTCTTTTTTCTATTTTTATTTATATATTTTCTTTGAAGTATCCAAAAAAACCCACAACTTTAATGGCTTGTAAATGTTGTAATCTAGTTGTATAATGTTGTATAGCTAGTTCAAACATGCCCCATATGCAAACCAGGAAACAAACCAAAATAACAATATCTTATCAATGGAAACTCTTTGAGAAGTATTTTACTTGCCTATTGAACAACTAAATACTGTATTACAAAAATAGAATAGAATAGAGCTGGAAGGGACCTTGGAGGTCTTCTAGTCCAGCCCCCTGCTCGAGCAAGAGAACCTATTAGTGAATACATTAGCCACATGGAAATTTCATCAAACATCAAAAATTATTCTACACTTATCTAAAACCCATGAGGTTCTGCAAATTATATTTATTTTTTGGATTTGTTTCTTCTCTTTTCAACTGGAAAAAAGCTGGCTAACAACAATAAAAAATATACATATAATTTGGATAATTCAAACAAAACGGATAATAATTTAATATTAATTAAATTTAATTAAATTAAAAAAACATAGGATAAATTCAGTCTATAAGAGTGTACAACATTTACATCAAGATAATAAGACTCAAATGAGTATAAAGGCAATATAATTTCAATTCTAAACAAATTTGTATCAACCAATGTCAGCATATTTCCCCAACAATCTGGGTCCTCATTTTACTGACTTCGGAAGGAAGGTAGACTGAATCAATGTTGAGCCGGTCAGGATCGAAGTCCTGGCTGTCGGCAGAGTTAGCCTGCAATACTGCATTCTAACCACCACGCCACCATGGCTCCTAAATATATATTCTTTTATTTATAAAATTTATTGGCTGCCCATCTTACCATATGATAACTCTGGACAGCATATTTGTATTAATCATTAAGTTACTATTTCATAACTTAATGAACCATTGTAAGTCATCTTTCTTTGATTATTTATTATTTACTTCTCTTATTTTCTATTTTCTAGGGTTTATCACTTTCAGCATCTGTTCCTCCACTAGCCAAGCACTGGGTTATTCTTCCCTTATGGGAAACCTCAATGCAGGACATGAGCACAATAGAACTTTCCAGTTATGTTTCCAAGCAATAAGATTCAGACATCTATGGTATATCAGCAGCATCACCGAAGTTATTAATAACTTTATTCTCCAGATTCACCGCATGTGGGCTGTAGTAATATGTCATTATTGTGCTCAGGATACATATTTGCTTGCAGACTGTTTATTGATAATTGGAAAGTAAATAAGAAATTAAGTAAGATTTTCTGGAACATGTATGATGGAGGAAAACCTATTCCAAGCATTAGGTCCACATTTTCAATTGTAATCTCAGATCTGTTGTGCAAGAGGATCAGCTACTATTTATGTATTAGAACTAGTCCCCAAACTAATGTTTTTACTTCTTTAAAAATAAAGACTAGATGTGAGACGATGCTCGCAATGTGCTCAGGGACACCACTGAAATGAAATCAGTGGCTTTTTGGGGATAAGAGATTTTATTGAGAAGCTATTTAAAAATACAGTCTTATAGTTCTCCATGAAAGTTGTCTCAGAGAAGGAAAGAAGAAAGAAAGCAATGACTCAGGATTCTATGCAGAGCTTCTCCGGCTTTGGGGGAAAGAAAGAAAGAAAGAAAGAAAGAAAGAAAGAAAGAAAGAAAGAAAGAAAGAAAGAAAGAAAGAAAGAAAGAAAGAAAGAAAGAAAGAAAGAAAGAAAGAGAAAGGATTGCCATTGAGTTCTATACAACATGCTTCTATGTTCTTTATCTGAAACAGAGCAAGGAGACTGTAAGAAACCTTAGCAACGGGGTATTTTTAAATAATAATAATAATAATATAACAGTTCTTTCAAATGCAGCAAGGATTTACCAAATGAACTCTCTTGTCAGAGTGATGTTCATACATATATAGAAAAAGAATTCAAACTCAGTGTCCCTTTATTTTAGTAAAATCTCTGAAATCAGAATTGAATGTTCAAGAGGCACCCAGTCACGACCTCCTCCAAAATATTTGGAATACCTGCCAGTATATTTGCAGAGGACAGTCTCTTAGAAGATTCTCAGCACTGAGTTCTAGTGTTTGATGAGATTCCAGTACATTGTTCTGGAACAGTGATTCTCAGGTTGGATTTTCTGCATGACAAAAGATAAAATGTAGGTTTTAGTTCTTCAATCATAAGCTCTTTCTTTTTATAAGCTATAAGAGTGTATACTGTAAGTTCCTATAAAGCAGTAATGTTTTCAACAAATTCCCTTACCAGTATATAAATGATGGTAACATTCATTCATCTATTTCCAGAAAAAAAAAATTCAATAGAAACTTTAAGGTTTTGCTAAACCTTGCTTGATCTGATATTTAACTCTAATTACATGCTATCAAGTCACGTTTTAGTCATAGCAAGCACATAGATAATTTTTTTCCATGACTATTCTAACCTATTATTTCAAGTGCACCCAATGGTGTATTTATTGCCACTATACCTGAATCCATCTACCCTGCTGTGGCTCATGCTCTTTTTCCCTTTCTTTCTACCACTCCTAGCATTAGAGTCTTTTTCAGAGAACTGGGTCTTCACATACTGCATCTGAAATAGGATAGTTTGAACCTGATTATTTGTGCCTTGAGTGAGAACTCTGAGTTAATTTGTTCAGTTTTTTTTCTTGGCTGCCCATGATGTTCTCAGAAGACTTTTCCAACACCAAAGTTCAATGGCACCAAAACTCTTCCTATACTGCTTCTTCAAAGTCCAAATTTTACCTCCTTAGAGCATCATAGGGAATATCATGGCCTGCACAATACTGATCTTTGTAAGTATAGACACATCATGGCATTTGAATATCTTTGCCAAGGCATTCATAGCATTATCAAGTGCTATTCTGCAGCAAATTTCTTGACTTCTTATTCAGTTACTGTTCCTGGTTGATCCTGAAAGAAAAAAGCTATCCATCACTTGAATATCTTCATTGTCAGTTCTAAGGTTGGTTGTTGTACCTGTTGTCATTGTTTTTTCTTCTTTATATTTAATTTTAGTCCCATTTTTACTGTGCTTTTGGCTTTTAGTAACTTGGAGATCCTTTGCATTTTCAGCTTTCAGGCTAGTGTCATCACCATAATGCAAATTAGTGGTGTTTTTTCTTCCAGTTTTAACACAATGTTCATCTTTTTCCAATCCAATTTCTCTTAATACATATTCAGTATATTCCACATATAGACTGAATAAATAATGATAAAGTATGGAGCCTTGTTGAACTCCTGTGCCAATCTGGAACCAACATGTTTTGCCACGTTCTGTCCTTACTGTGGTTTCCTGACTGTGTGTAAGTTTCTCATAAGGACTTTAAGATGTTATGGGATTCCCATTTTTCTGAGCACTTTCCACAGACATAATTGACACAATCAAAGGCTTTTCTATAATCAATGAAGATTCTTTTGATATTTTTGGCTTTCTCAATTATCCAGGGCGCATTGGCGATAATGTTTCATGTTTTGCAGTATTTCTAAAATCAGCTTGAATATCTGGCAACTCTTTTTCCATGTAAGGCTCTAATCTACATTGAGTGATCGTAAGCATTATTTTGCTAGCATGTGAAAGTAAGGATAATTATGATAATTAGATCTCCTTGTTTCGGTATTGGAATGAAGATTGATTACTTTCTCCACAAAGTTAGTCTGGAAACATATTAAAAAGCTCTAATGTTTGCTTACCTTTTTTTAAAAAAAAGTGAATAGATTTTAGACAACTTAACTGTTATAACTTAGACTGATTTAATCTTAAGAAATACATGGCTAGATTTAATCTAATGTGAGGCAGTTTGGGTCTGCCATGTTACAGTGACAATGAACATGGCTAGATATGCTCAATACTTGGAAAACAAACATCTGTACTTTTAGAGATAGGGACTGCTGCTTGTTTTGTACAAGTAAATTTGCACTTTGCTAATGAATTGAACTTACCTAGAAGTGGCACATATTCAACAGAATATAAACCAATTCACAATCAAATATCATTAAATAAAACCATGTCAAACTATAGTGAGGTAGCCTTAAGAAATAGAATACAGCATAAATGGCCAATTCTATCAAAACATGAGAGAAGACTCTGCTTTTCCATTGCAGATGTTATTTAGTTGTTAGTAAAAGAAATTCTATACGGTAGATGACAGATAGACAATAGATAGATTTTTAAACTGTTTTAAACATATCATAGTTTCTAAAAACCCTAAGTATTCTTTTCAATTTTCCATTTTTTTCATCTGATCATCTGATCCCCTAACACAGGGGTCTTCAAACTTGGCCCTTTTATGACTTGTAGGCTTCAACTCCCAGAATTCCTCAGCCAGGCACGTTGGGAGTTGAAGTCCACAAGTCATAAAAGGGCCAAGTTTGAAGACCCCTGCCCTAACATCTTAATATTTTCTATGCATTACCAAAAGTTCCTTCTATCATTGCATGAAGCTAACAGAAAGGCTATATTGGGATAAGAAAAAATAGAAAAAAATGTTGTTGACAGTTGGGAGAAAGGAAATCTCCCAAGCTTCTTGCAATATCTTTCTTCAATTTAGTAATCTTTGGTTTCAGCACTTCTGGCTATGTAGCATGCAACGACTTCTGAAAAAGACAAATCACTGGTGTTATTGGCATGCTGACTATACATACATTTTTTTAAAAAAAAATCAGTTGGAATGATTTCAGAGATAAAAACTAGACAGTGAAACTTTATGAACTGTCTTTTTCATATTTAATTTTCATGGCTAGATTTTGATTTTCTTTTATTGTTTTTGTTTTCAATATTACATTCTCTAACAATTTGATGGTAGAATTTTGTTAGCATCAGCAACAGCACAGTTTCTTGCTTTCTAAAATTTTCTTCTTTTTAAATAAATGTTATTATAAATAGTAGCAACTTAGTTGGCAGCTATTATTTTTATCACAATCTTATGACCTTAGTGATGCCGTAAGCTTAGAATCATTGCAAGATACTATGGAAAAAGTAGAAGTTATCACAAATAAGGCTGATAATATTTGGAGAAACTGTGGTAAGGTGAATCACTGCCTCCTTCCCTAAAATTGCACAAGTAAATCATTTTGATAATTTCCATCTAGAAATAGTTACAAAATCAGTAATATACCAAATTTATTTCACCATATTGTTTCACAAATTTTTGACTTGAGATATTTAAATTGAGATATTTCTTCAACTCATTGTTTGATCACAAAGGTTTCACATATATATGCAAAATACATATGCCATTGTAGTATGTAATAATTTAATCTCATGGTAGGGACTTTACAATATGATGTATACTTAGAATTTGCTGCTATTCCTGCTTATTTCAAATTGTCAAAATCAAAGGAATTATTGCAAAACATGTACGGGGAGAAATGGGGCATTTAAGAACCAGTACTTTTCTAAATATATATCTAATAGTGTATTCTGTCTTTATCATGAGGTTTATAAATGATTTGTACTGAAGTTATGTTGAAGGAGGTACAATCAGGTTCTTCTTGATTTCTCAGTGGGGTTTGATATCATCAATTGTGGTATCGACTGACAGTGGAGATTGGAAGTAGAGGTACCCTATTAAAGTGGTCTCCATGATCTGTTTCAGTCAGTGTTAATAGGAAGAAAGAGGTTGAGCCCAATTCCCCTTCTTTACAAATGGACTCAGGGTTTAATGTTCTCCCCATTATTTAATTTCTGCATGATGACTCTGGTTTAGATCTCCATCAGTTCATGATCAGTTACAACTCATTCCTAGGCTAGCCAAGCAATGCTATTGAAATTATATCCTATTGCCTGAAGGCTGAGACATGCTGTGTGACTATGAGAGGGACAAACAAGCTCAGATTCAACCCTGGCAAGACTGAATGGTTGTGGGTGTTTGAAACTCTTCATGTTGAGGAACTTCCACCTCTGATCTGAATAGGATTGCACTATCCCATTCTAATCTTGTCTGAAGTTTCTCCTGCATTTGAAGATTTTGTTTGAACAGCAGGTGGCAACTTGGCCAGGATGGCCTTTGCACACATTCACCTTGTGTGCCAGTTGTATTCATTTGCAGACAATAATGTCCTTCTTATGGTTACTTGGTCTTGATCATCTTGCAGATGGACAATTACATGGTCTACATGGGCCTGCCCTTGAAAATTATTTAGAAGTTACAACTGGCATAAGCGATGGCAGGTCAGGTCATAATAATGAGCTGCAGTGGTTTCTATTGCAGCAGCACCTATTGGTATCCACATGTAATTCAAGATGTTAGTTGCCAGCTTAAAAGCCCTTGATGGCATAAGGCCTAGATATTTGACTACACTCTGTCTCCATGGTTTCTTTCCCCTGTAAGATATGGCAAAATTGGTTTTCTTTCTACAATGTCATGTAGCAGGACTCGGGAGGCACATCTCTGTCTGCCCATTGGAACAGCATTTCCCCCAAAATTTGCGTAACCTCCACCTTACCAGCCTTTAAAAAAGCATTAAAAACACGAGTTAGAGGTTTGTGTGTGTGTTTGTGCGTGTGTGTGTGTTTGTGTGTGTGTGTGTGTGTGTGTGAGAGAGAGAGAGAGAGAGAGAGAGAGAGAGAGAGAGAGAGAGAGAGAGAGAGATTTTAAAAAATGTCATAACAACATCTGTGATTTCCAAAGTTTTGAAATTTACTTTTGACTGTGAGAGAGAAATCTTATTTAGTAGCTCTGGCATTTCATCCTACGCAAGAAATAGCTGGGGAAAGTTAAAATCAATATGACTGTCCTAGAGAGCACTACTGACCCTTACACAGTAATCATTCAGTGATGGATTATCTTCTGCAAACATAATAACTTTTACAACTGCAGTCATAATTAAAATATTATAGCCAAATTATAACTCCATGTTGAACTATACTCTTGAGTTTTCATTTACTGCTTTCTCCAAATTATTTTAATGTGTTATTTGATTCTGCTTTAAATCCATCATCTTAGATTAAAAGACTACCTCATCATGGTGTCCACTATGCACTTTTCAAAACGTCCATGTGACATGTTTATTAGTATATTATGCAATGCAGTTATTCCGTTTAGTATGACTACAAGATGAAACCTCTAACCTGTATAAATAAAAGTCTCAATGAAAACCCCTTTTCCTTTCAATATTGGTCCTATCTATATATAAAAATACAATTCCTATTGAATATTGTCTGAATTTTCTATTAATAAATGAAATGATCATTTACAGACAACTCTATCCCACCAAACTGAAAATATTTAAGCATCTTCAGATTTACTTTGAACGATATGTTTAACCTTCTATCCAACTATCTCATTTCCAAATATACATACTACCAACAGTATATGTTCTTTATTGTAAAAGAAATCTATGAAGAAGAATTATGGGAAAAAAGGCATAAATATACTGAAACTATATCTGCATAAAAACACTTGTGCTGATATAGTCTAGAGTAGACTAAAATATGATTGGGCTATTTGTGGATTAACAGATGTCACCCCAATTATCATTTTAGCATGAACCAGGCCATCACACTAAACTATATTATGATTTATTGGATTGGTCACAGCATGTTATAGGGGTCTGCAATTGGGTTTTTACCTGGTTGGTGTGAACCCAGCAATAGATCTGTTATATAGACTATAATACAATAGTAGAAAGAAATGAGATGATGAAATTCAAATGTGAACAATTAGCAAGAACTACCTGATTATTAAATAGAATAAAAAATTATTACAAATCTATGTGTATTTCAAAAATTACAGTTATAGTTCCATGGAATCCATGTATAATCTATATCCATACCTGACACTGACCAGCACCAAACCGATCTACCAAAATATACGTAACCTCAGGAAACCGAGACTAACTGTTCAGATTCGCTTACATCTACGTGACATATTCTTCATCCTAATGTAATTTTGCTCTTTTCCCAAGGCCATACTTGGAATTCTGTGTGTAGTTCAATTCTTGCTTTAGGTTCAAAATGATTTTGTATAACTAGAACCTGCACAAAAGATTAATCAAAATGATCAGAAGGTAGGATCAACAAAGAAAAGGTTACAGCGCTTTTTTTTTTTTTAACTTAGAGAAAAGATGAGACAAAAATGGACATTTATCGGCATCAGGAGAGATCAATATTATTCAAAAACAATAAACATTGACAGCTTTTGACAATACATTCTTTCCCATATGCAAGTTTGTCAAATAAATGCCATTTTTCGTGAGACAGTCATACACTTCACTGTTGCTATTTGTTTAAATAGATTTCTTTGGTTAAATAGATTGGTGTGTTTATGTTTTTTACAGGCCTCATGTTAACATACATATAAATATATGAACTATATTAATATTACATATGGTTAGCTATACGTAATGACTCATGCAAGCGTTCTGCCTCCCCAAGTAATTCTGTATATTTTCAATAGTGTATGTCGAAAGACAAGCAATTCAGGAATTACCATTGTGACTAAGCAGAAATAGATATTGTATTAGCTAGCCCATGGTTGTAAAAAAAATATATGATTCAGTGGATGAAACTGCAGCTTCCAATCAATAAAGAGCTTTAGGTCCAGCAGCCTTTGTCACTGCAGGATACCAAGTGGTCTATTGTAAAAGACATGACTTTCATGACTTTGCTTAAATCTTTTCATACCTCTCAGACCCCAGCTGGAAAATGAAGATGAGATGATTTCTCAGTCTTGTGTATGGAGTCTGCCTTATTTAAACTTGTCTCCAATGCCATCTGTGTCCCTTTAATTGTCACTCGCCATCTGTCTCAGGGAACCTCCCTAGTATTCTCAGTTTATATAGAATCATTGGTCTCCAATAGTTGATGCCAAAATGTGAATTGTGTTAAAAAATTAATAAGCAGCATTGTTAGGAAGTGATACTTATTTTCCAATTAAATCCCAAATCTTTGTTCTTTGTTTTAAACTTTATTTTACTGAAGGTATAAAAAAAATATAGAAAGTACAAAAATCCCCAACTAATTACCAAAAAGAATACAAAAACAGAATACAGTAGAAAACATAATTGATGACAGACAATAACAAAACAGAAAAAAATAAGCAATCTAAGTATGAAGCCAATATATCAAATATTAAACAGTGTGTAAAGATCTCAAATTTAAAAGAGAATAAAACTGTTGCTCTAAAACACTATGAATTCTGCTGCAAGGGGGAACATTATTTTATAATTAGTTTAAAAAAAAGCCTTTTCAATACTCTTGTCCTGAATCAAATCCTTAATATGCAGAGTAACAGTTCTGTTCCAATTTCTCAAAACAATTATCTTAGCAATTCCCCGCACCCGATAAAGCCAAAGTACCTCAAAAACAGCCAAATCCCACATTTTGAAGTATAATTTAATGTAATTATTAACTTCTTTTACGTTAAAAAAATTGCTGATAAATTTAACTCTTACATATTAAAATATTTTTCCAGAAGAATATCAATAGTACACAAGATCAAATCATATGAGTCAACGGTCCCTCAATAACCCTCATTTTCTGTTTTTACAGAATAAGTACAGGTTGGAAGAAAACCATGTCACACAGCTCCCATGTACTATCTAGGATAGCAGAGCTTCCTAAATATCTTTCTTCATACTGCCATGGCCTTACATAATGCTTTGAAGTAACTTTTGAATTAATTCCATCCAACTTTCACTAACAGTATAGATTATAAAACCATAATCAGTTTTTATGATCTGTACTTGACACGAGCCCCAATCAACTGCAAAAATATTTCAAAACTGACGACCATTTTCCTTGACCCTATTAATTCTGACAAATATTACCATCTCTTTTAACAGAAACAGGAATATCAGTGCATTGCAAAAACAATATTGTAGCTATTAAACTACCCATGTTGTATGAATGTATAACAACAACAAAATTAAAAGATTTTTTGAGGTTTCCAGCAATTTGAAAATGTTTTGGGAAGAGAGAAAAGGCTAATACAGATGGTTGTTAGATAGATTAAACTGGTAAATTCTATTTGATCATTCAGTGAAACTTGTCTACAGGAAATAGAGATAAATTTGTAAATGGACTCAATAATGTATACACTTCAGAATTATAATTCACAGTTCATTAAGTTATTCTAATAGAAAAATTCCTTTTCTGCTCAGTGTTAAGGAATGGTGGCTAAAAAGGTGCTTGATTAATCAATATTTGATTGTATTCTGAAACTTTTAAGGGCCACAACTACCCTAACAAATTTCATAGTTTTCCATCTATGTGCAAATATAACTATAGCCTGGAAAGCTTCAGTTTATAGGCTATTCCCCAACAGAGAGGTGTTCTGGGCATATATCTACATGCCTTAAAGCAGGGCTTTTCAACCTTTTCACCCATTGTACCACTTTTAGGATATGGCAACATCCGAGTACCACCAGTCGCCTAGCAAGGTGTCAAAAACTTGATGACCCCCCCAAAAAGGAAAAAAAGTGATAAAGTACAGGTAGTCCTCGACTTACAACAGTTTGCTTAGTGACTGTTCGAAGTTAAAATGGCACTGAAAAAGTGCCCCCCAAGACAAAGCCGAGCAAGACACCTGCCTGCCCGCCCAGCGGTGCTCTTCCTCCTGTCCGAGGTTTTCATTGTTGTGAGTGTTAAGTCCTGGGAATAATGGCGCTTGAGACGAATCATCTTCAACAAGTCTTTATTGTTTGCTCCACTCTACGAACAACGACAACCCCAGAGGCGCGCAAGCCTCTATTTATACTCTCCGATCCCCGGGCAATTCCCCCCAGTCACAAGGTCGTCCTTTCCCGCCTTGCGCATGCGCGCAAGGCCAGCACCGGTCAGTCTGGTCCCGGGCAGCTTTTGCAAATGCCCGGGACTCTTGCAACTTCCCGTGCCTGCTTCTGCAGGCACAGGACACAACAGTGAGCATTTCTGTTAAGGATTGGCAGCCGGGGTGGGGTGGGGGTGTTTGATTTCCCCCCCCCCCCGGTCTGCTGGGTGGTTGCAGCAGGTTTTGGTCACTTCACATGACCCTGGGACATTGTGACCATCATAAATATCAATCACTTGCCAAGCATCTGAATGTAAATCACAAGACCTTGGAGATGCTGCAACATTCCAGCTGATCGGCACTTCTTCTGGGCTCAGCAGAAGTCCGAGGATCAGTGCTGCTTTCCAGCTGATTGGTGCTTCTTCAGGGCTCAGCAGAAGCACCAGGATCAGCGCCGAGCTCCAGCTGGAGCCTGGCGTTGATCCTGGCGCTTCCGCTGAGCCCTGACAGCCCTGCAGCTCTAGCCATCTCTCGCTCAGGCTTGTGCGGTGCTGCCACCGGTTCAGCTCATTCCCCTCCCCCACTACCACTTTTCTAGGATAGTCACGTACCACCTGCCAGGTGCCAATGTACCACAGGTGGTACCCGTACCACTGGTTGAAAAGCCCTGCCTTAAAGGGTTCAGGAGGGCTTTAAAAGTGCCCAGCCAAGCCTTTCAGCATAGGATAGGATTCCAAGGGCAATATCAGCAAATAACAGCACCTGCTTAAATTTATCATGACACAACTAGGATTGCTTAATTTGAATTTATTTGCCATAGAACCATGTCACTTCTGTATGCATCAAACAAGCACAAAAGAAGATCTCCTTACCTGCAGAAACCATGGAGAATGACATAGGCCTGGATCTTAAAAGTGGGGAAGGTATCCCTTATTTACGACCTGGTCTCTAATATGACCCAATCTTCAGTTCCTCAAATTAGCCTTCTAGTGAATCTCATTTATTTCTTACAGCACATGTTAGGACAGGGGTCCCCAACCTCCTGTCTGTGGACCGGTACAGGCTGCGGCATGTCAGCAACTGGGCCGCACAAACAAGCAAAGCCCCATCTGCAGGATGCAGGTAGCGCACAAAACCACGCCCTCTCCGGTCTGCAGAAAAACCTCTCTCCACGTAACCAGTCCCTGGTGTCCAAAAGGTTGGGGACCTCTGTGTTAGGACAAATTATCTAGTGGTCTGCCTCTAGCCTTATTCTTTTTTTCAGACACAAGGTGTGATGAAAAACCACATATGACTTTCATTGTAAGACTTCACTTTCCTTCATTTGATGTTCTCCAACTGACTCCATTCTATCATGGAGCAATCACATCATGTTTCTGGTTGGCATCTGGTTGGGAAAAGCTGATTATCCTATCAAGGATTCTTCAGTAAAATGCCCTCCAGCATTTTACATGCAAGATCTGAACAGAACAAACATGATTTTATGTACTACATGTTCATTTATCAGGAGAAAAACTACAAACTCTTGCTAAAAACTCTTCTTTTTTTAGCCGCAGGCTTTAGGCATTATGATGGGCTGCATCCGGTCTCTGCCAAAAGCAAAATTGTGGCAGCTGCTTGAAATTAAACCCCCACCTTCCTATTGACTTAGCGTAGCATAGGAAATATCAACGGAGAATCTTACAAACGGCTTCCCAGGTGACAGGGCCTTCATGTGTTCTGTTGATGGCAGTAAAAGAAGATGAAATATTCCATGAAATTAAAGGTCAAGTTTTATATTGCACTAATTTTCCCTTTTTTCATCATACCTGCAGGGGACTCAAGATGAAGTGGAACTTTAAATGAAGAGTAAAGGACTTTAACCTCTTATCCTGCTACTTATGAAACCAATCCAGAATGGGAATAGACATGCTTGCAATTGTAAAATAATGTAGAGCTGATCTGAGGAAAGTATAAGAGAGCTGTTAAGGAAGGACTGCAGAAAAAATACACTGTCCTTTAACAGAGGAAAGCATGAGAAATAAACTCAAAATAACCGCTCTTTGTGTTTAGTAGAAGATGGGACAGAGCTCAAAAGACATTCAAGATTCTTTTATTATACTTACTACAATAAAGAACATCCCAGCCTGGATAACTGTTTCTTGATCTGGTCTACTTCAAAGGGCAAACAATAATAGAAACAGGGATGTTATTTGGCCTCTTAGGTCCAGTTCACGCTTCTTTTGAGTGTGGGATGGAAAGGAGATGGAATAAACTTGTGCCATTCCTCTGTTGAACATCTAATTACCATAGTACTGTCTTATGTCTAAGGATATTTACCCATGTAATAGGACTGTATTACTATTATCCTTCTCATCCTTTTTACTATCCTCTCCATTGGTTTCTTATGATTATATACTTTGTTGTTTATATGTACACTGAGAGTTTATGCACTGAACGCAGAGGTAGGCAACCTTGGCTCTTTTATGACTCGTGGACTTCAACTCCCAGAATTCCTGAGGCCAGCCATGCTGGCTCAAGAATTCTGGGAGCTGAAGTCCACGAGTCATAAAAGAGCCAAGGTTGCCTACCCTTGCACTAGAGACACATTTCTTGTGTGTCCAATAACTCTTGGCTAATAAAGTATTCTATTCTATTCTATTCTATTCTATTCTATTCTATTCTATTCTATTCTATTCTATTCTATTCTTAACATTATACCTAGTCTTCTGTCTTTGCAAGTACAGAAAATAAGATAATGGGAATAGGGTGACTTTGTATAAAGAGGATGTGTGTGTGTTTGCAGAGACACACATACTATATGTTGATGCAATATATTGAGGGTCTATTACAAACGAAGTTGGTCAAAGGGAAGAAAAGAAGCTGGAACTGGTTGTCTGATTCAGTTGTTGTCTAATTTAAATAACACTTCATTATTTATATTACCAAAAACAATCTCAATTTTTTTTTAAAAAAATGTATTATGGCACTATAAATTGTGGATTTGGAAAACGCAGTCTAGATCATAACCATAGTATACACAATAATGAAAACGACTGTAACTGCATATACAGTTCTTAATCTGGATTTGGTGTCCTATGCTTACTTTTGAGGCTCTTTAAATGTAGCTACCAAGATGTGTAAATATAGCTATTTTAAAGTGTCCCTCAGTATTGATAGTTTTTGATTATGTGGCAACAAATCAACACTTAGCACTTAGATTTTTTTTTCAGGAAATAGCAACTTACTATTTTTTAAATTTAATTATAGTCTATCTCTCACCAGGATAAAAAAAAATAAAGGTTCTTTTCATCCTAGACTGCCCTAAAACTGATTTTTTTTAAAAAAAAAATGGTTAAGAGTTATTTGGTTTCATTTTTAGAAAAAATTTAGCTTGATCTTAAGTTTTGCTATCAAGCCCTGGGAAAACAAATCAAACCTGTTTTGTTAAGAATTCAAAGAAGTAATAGTATTAAAAATAATTACAATTAAATGTAATTCTGATTAAATGTCTTGGATTGTTTCACAATAGCATTTAGCTAACTTATTTTAGTAACCAGGACAGACATTAAACACATAGGTTAAGTGCTTTAAAATTCTTGATATTAGTGAAATAGCTCATGACCTGGGTGATCATTTCAGTGACAGTTCTTTACCTAAACAGAGAAACATTCATTCCTTTCCTCCCTCCCTCCCTCCTTCCCTTTCTCTCTTTCTTCTGTCCCCTCCCTTCCTTCTTCCCTCCCTCCATTCCTTTCCCCCTCCCTCTTCTTTTCTTCTTTCCTCTCCCCCACTTCCTTCCCTCCCTCCCTGTCCTTCTGCCTATCTTCCTCCTTCCCTCTTTCCCTTCCTTAATTCCTGCCAGTTTTCCCATTTACTTTGCTTGCGCAAAGCTTGCAGGGAGAAACCCATTGTGGAAGCCAGCAGGAAGTTACAAATCCAAGATCAGCAGACAAGTGAATGAGTGCTACTGGATAGAGGAGGGAGTGAGGGGATGTGTGGGGGTATATAGGTCAGGAATGCTAAATGGGGGTGAGCAAGTGGTATCATGTGGATTGAGACGGGTGTGCAGCTTATGTAGAAACCACACATCATGGATAGGGTGTCTGAAAGGGTAATGTATGTTGGGAAGAGTACTTGTGGGTGCATGAGTGGTGCTGCATGGATCAAATAGGGCACATGAGGAGGTGAGCAAAAAAGAATGCCTGGAGGATACAGGAATATGTGAGAGGTGCCACATCAGTCAGGATAGTTGCATCACTTAGGAAAAATGCCTGAGGGTGCTTGAGAGTGTGCAGGAGATGACTGCAGGTCAAGAATGGTCTATTCAAAGTAAAATAGGTACAATAGTTACTTCCTATGATTCGGAAAATATATTTTTGTTGATGCAGAAGTATAATTTTATTATACTTATATTGTACCTAATTCCTAAATGCATAAAATTATATGGTATTTATTTCCCTTCTTTACAACAATATTCCACTACAACTCATTTTCACTTTGCAAATCAACTATTACCTCACAATCTTTTTCATTATTACTATTACAACCACGTAGCCACCATCCTATACCTGTGCTTTTCATTTTTGCTTTTGTTTTCTAACTTCTCTCTAATTTTATCTTGTTATTTCCATATCATTTCTCATTTTCATATTTGTCTTATTCCACCGAATTCAAAGTCATCTTCAAAGTGAATATGAGCTGAGGTGAAAATTGAATTTTCATCTAATTTATTAATGAAAGAACTGAAAGTATCCCATCATTATGACTTCATGCCTTTTTGAAATACATGCTATTTGGTTTGGGAAGACATCATCCATATCTCATTGTTTGGAAAGGTAATAATAGACTCAACAGTTTTGTTTTTATTCGTTTTTCCATTTATCTTAACCCAACTGCTCCCAGTAGCACTTCTAAGTTCATTCATCTGGATTTCTGAGTAGGAATAGATTTTTAAAAAATAGTATGCAATGCTTCCTTTCTATTTTGTTTCTTTTGAATAAATAATATTCTTTAATTGATATATATACCAGTCATGGGAATTATCCAACCAACTTTCTTTTATGCTTATAAATTCATATTTGCCCTTTGGTAATAAGAGCTCAAGCCTGTCTTGTTTATTTCCCATACTGTAAGTGTTATTAAATAGAAAATGAAGGTCATGAACTTAATGATCCAATATTTTTTTCTTGTTTTTTTCCCCAGTATCTTAAGAGATCCCATTTTAGCAACACATCCATTTCTAGAATGCACAAATGTTTATCTAAGGTTCTTACTTCAGGGCTTTCTGGAAGCTGAGTTATCTTGTTGGTTTGAAATGTTTTGCTGCTTACGCTTGAGCTATGGTGGTTCAGTGGCTAGAATGCAGTATTGCAGGCTAATTCTGCCAACTGCCAACAGTTTGATCCTGACCAGCTCAAGGTTTACTTACCAATCTTTCCAAGGTTGGTAAAATGAGGATCCAGATTGTTGGGGACAATATGCTGAATTTACAGTTTAGAGAGGGCTGTAAAGCATTATGAAGCAATATATAAGTCTATGTGCTATTGCTATTACTATTGCTGTTGCTATCTATGTACCTTCTTCATTCTGAGCAACTTGGTTAAGGGGACCCCATATATGTCCTCCAGGGAAGTTTCATTTCTCACTTAATCTAGGTAGGCTTGCTGGGTGAGCAAGCAGGAGAATTGTTGGGATGTAAATGTTCCAACTCCTAAAGCCTTTACCCTAGGTGTGTCATTAACTGTAGCCTCCCTGGAGAACCTGTGAAGTAGTCCATGTCTCTGGAGACTGATGAAAGAACAGCATTAAAAATGGGGAACA
This sequence comes from Protobothrops mucrosquamatus, assembly GCF_001527695.2. Taxonomy (NCBI): domain Eukaryota; kingdom Metazoa; phylum Chordata; class Lepidosauria; order Squamata; family Viperidae; genus Protobothrops; species Protobothrops mucrosquamatus. The sequence continues at coordinate 284,946 of NW_015386522.1, forward strand.
AGTTGTGTCTGAGGCCTCCAGCTCTGTTAAAGGAAGGATTTTCCACTTTGGCATAAATATATTCTTTTACTCCTTTCTCAAACCATCTGAAAATTCATTCAGTATACAGAAAAATGACAAAAGGCATTGCATAAATTAGTAAAGTCATTTAGTAGAAAGAAGAAAGTTGCTTATGTTGTGACAGACAGACAAGAGAACAGCATATCAGTCGAGCTACCCCAGCAATACTTCTTACACAGGAGACAAAACAGCTATTCCTCAAAATAATCTTCAGCAACTTAATATAGATACCTAATAAAAGAAGGATTTAACAAAGTTTTTTGTAGAACCTGAAATCCTGAATAATATGTTTGACAAGTTATATTACTGCAATGAAATATAGGCAGAGCAATACAGCAAAGGTATGAACTGCACATAGAAAGGAAAAAAATGCTTCTGCCCAGAGATTTGTTTCCTGGACCAAACCACTCATGTGCAAACATTATTATATTTGCCTGGACTAGAATAGGCACTATCAAATTAATAATCAGCTCTGATTAAATAAATCAGATAGCAGGGACTTCCGGTGGCAGGCGCCTTCGCTGGACGCAGCTGTTTGCTGCTCCCGCCTGTTTCTGCGTAAAAGCCGTTCTGACAGCCTGCATCAGCTGTCAAACGGCTTGATACCTTTCCCCTGGGCATAGGGGGAAAGGTGAGCTGCCCGAGGTAGGAGTTGAGTTCCCGAGTCGTCCCTTGTGGACGATGTAGGTGAGA